>NW_022639597.1:878155-878271 GCF_010583005.1 Odontomachus brunneus
AATTTATGTGAAATAATATTTTATTATAACATTGCATTAATATTTCCTTAATTATTAACAATTTATATATTATATATATATATATATATATATATATATATATATATATATATATA
>NW_022639597.1:878281-899476 GCF_010583005.1 Odontomachus brunneus
GTTACGCAAAAATACGTGCTCTCTAATGGGACTCTACCCTAAAACTATTATGACTTCTGCACACAGGACGCGGTAATGCTTGTCGCGCGGCGGAAGTCGCGCAACAGCCAATCAATATGCTGCTTTCCGTAATAACCTTTTAGCTCTTACGGAAAAACAACATATTGATTGGCTTTCGCGCGGACTTCCGTCGCGTGGCAAGCATTACCGCGTCCTGTGTGCAGGAGCCATTAGCGTGTTCGACTGGCCCTGGGTTAATCGCTCCGAGAACGATTAATGACGTCATAAGTCTCTACTAGCCAATCATAAAGCTTATAAGTATTTGTTCGACCAATAAACGTAGGCTGAATAACCCAGCGTGGGTTAACTCAGAGCCAGTTGAACATGCTATATGTAATTTACATCAAGTATTTAGGTTTGTTCGCGTCGCATGCCCCAACGTGCTTCTACTCGCTCCAACACACTCTGCTTGATTCACGTCATCACGCGGACCAATCAGAGTGCATTGAAGCGAGTAGGAGCACGTTGGGGCATGCAACGCAAACAAATCTTTTTACTTGCCAACCCTGTTCATAGGTTTCCTCTGGTTATATTGGCTGCGTTCAGCAGAGAAAGCTGCTTTGCAACTGTTGTAAAATTCGTGAATCTGATTGGTACACTCTTGGATTTAACCAAAATTAAGAGCATACTCCAATCAGATTCACGAATTTTACAACAGTTGCAAAAGGGTGGGACCCGATTGACCACGATACGATTGGACACAGATTGAATGATTGGTTCGACCTAGTAATTCACTAGATAATTCTTTTCATCGGTTGGTTGTGTCCAATCGTACCGTGGTCAATCGGGACGCTCCCGTTGCAAAGCAGTTTTCTCTGCTGAACGCAACCATTGTTTGAAAATGAAAAAATTGATATCGCCGTTCAGTCCTAAAATTGGATTTTTACTTATTGTATCATTTCTTTTTAACCTCACAAGGTAATTTATTATTTGTATTATTTTAAAAATAGAATCGATTATGAAAAATTAATATCTTTTTTATAGCCAAGACGAAGTTCTGTCCAAAGTTCAAACTCCATTTAGCTAAGACTAACCTATTAAATGTAACTCATCAATAGATATGTCAATCAGAATTATATAGCTCAAATGACACTATTTGATATCTGTCGAAAGTTATATGTGATATAAGAAGATATTAACAGATTTTTGCTTTCAAAAAAATTTGTCATGTCAGGGATCAAGGTAACATCTATGTTTATTAATAATTATATTTTGAATAGTACTTGTAAAATTAGAATTGTTAATGATAAATTATGTAAGTATATACAGATTTGAGTATGCATGATGCCATTTTTTTATTCTTAAACCTTTCAGTAGATGTATCTATTATTTTTGGCGCTTGATTTACCACCATATTCTACAAAGTTGTTTTTTCTTGAGAATACATATAATATAAACAATAGACTATGTATATTACAAAAAGAAGATTTATCTTTTATATATATATATATATATATATATATATACATATATATATTTATATTATAGTTTTCAAATTATATTCCTATGCAACACATGTCATTACATGTATATGAAACTGACCAATCACAATACAATGAATACCACAGATAATTGCTGTTAAAATCAAATCTTTAAATGAAACTCTACAAGATACATCCTTATTTCATATTATTATCTATTGAAACAATTTCTGATATATCAGTAATATATAGAAACTAAAGTGTATATATGTGTATATATCCCAAACAGCACACGATATCCCATGGACATTTTGTGAATGTTCTTAGAACATCGGGACGTCCTCAGGACATCCCGAGGATATTTGTGCTGTCTGGGATATATATATATATATATATATATATATATATATATATATATATATATATATATATATATATATATATATATATATATATATATATATATATATATATATATATATATATATATATATATATATATATATATATATATATATATATATATATATATATATATATATATATATATATATATATATATATATATATATATATATATATATATATATAATGTAAGCATGTGAGATATCCATTTTTGTACTGAAAAAGGTTTAAATAAAAGGGCTAAAACATTTATACAGAGAAAAATTGTCCTAACTATTTATTCAATTGTAATAAATATTGTTATACTAACACTGAATGCATGACTCTTATAAACCTTTTGTAATTAAATTATAAGCAGATTTTGCTGCATTATTTTAGGGTGAGGATAGTACAGATGATAACTTGAAAAGACAAGGTTCATTCAGGAAACTTGTACCTCTAAGTAATAATGGAGATTCTCCACTGAGTATGTCTGTAAGAATGATAGATAGGCCAATCGTTTCGCAAACCAACAAACAACATGCTATTTTCTTACAAGAATACAATATTCTTTCAGAATAGTAAGTTTCATAGGAGTTTGATATTGCATTTGGTACAATTATATTAAAAGAATACTTATTTTATGTATTTTACAGCAAAATGTTATGCTCCCAAGACTTAAAGGGAATTTATGTAATACCATCTGCTTTAAATTCTTTCTGTAAGTACTCTTCAGAGGTTATGCATGCTGAGTAATGTTTAATGTATTTCTAATTTAATATATAAGGTAGCTCAACTTGTTCAAACGATTGTGAGCAAGTACAGTTCATTAAACTGAATAGAAAAATATTTCACTATTTTGTAAACTACCATGTTTTATTTTTAATTATTGAGATATCAATTAAAGAAACTAGTCAATTTATATGTGTGATGTAATAGGTTGAGCTTTGTAGAGTAGTCTAAAGAAACATATCTTGGAGTTGTTAAATATTTCTTAGTAACAGTGAAAATCTAATCACAGCAGGTAGAGTATATCTTAAGATGCATGCCTGTAGTTGCTGTTGCTAGGAGACTGGAAAACAAGTCCTAGATGTTTCTTCAGACTATAGAGCTCTTCCTGCATCACGTACATAGATTGACTGATTTTCTTACATAAATAATTCAATAATTAGCGTTGTAGTTTACAAGATAATAGAGGATTTTTCTATTCAATTTAACAAGTTCTATCTGCACACAATCGTTTAGACACTTAATCCAGACATCCTGTATGTGTATATATTTCTTGTAATATTAAATTTATAATTTTAATATATTGAAAATAAAACACACAAACAGCCGTAACTCGCGGAAAGGAAGAATGTCACTTATCATTTATTTCTTGTTTATATATTATACCTTTTTCTTTTTTACTGAAGTTTCAGTGTGTTTTTGATGTAAACCTATTTTATAGGTCTTGCTCATCCTGAACTTGTATAATGGTCCCGATGTAAATATATGCATAACTTCTTGCCTGTTTCACTGTAACGTTATTAAAGTTATAGTAATATATAATGTTTATATATTTGTCTCAGTTTGGTTTGGTGTACAGTTCATTCGGCAAGGAATCTACAAAGGCGGAGTATTTAGATTCAACATCACATTGCCTTCGAATTTTCCACTTGGAGATTGCCCTGTAAGAACAATGGATTATGAATTTTCAATAGATAATTAATTTTATCAGTATTCTTATGCCCATGTCTAATATGTTGCAGAAAGTTGTATTTGAAACTCAAGTCTTCCATCCGTTAATAAATCCTGAAAATGGTGAATTATGCACATCATGGGGATTTCCTGAATGGAGAAGAAATAACAGGATATGGCAATTACTACAATATATTACAAAAATATTTGTTAATTTGGACACGAAGATGACACCAATAAATCAGGAAGCATCTACTTTGTAAGTATGATTATTTATATCTTTTAAGCATTTGCAAAGAAATTGTAGGAACATTATTATAATATTATACTATGTACAATTGTTTATACATGGATTAATTGCCAACATTATAGACAAGAAAAATATTTCGAGACTTTCCGAGAACGTGTAAGAATGTGCGTAAGAGAAAGTGTAAATAAGGTATTTAATCCACCTAGCATGGATGATCCGCATTATATTACATTCAGTCCATATGAGAGCGAACTGCACGATCCTATTAGACGAGAAATTTATGAACCAAAAGTAAGTATTGAATCATTATTTATATGTATAATACGATAATATAAATTATATTAAATAAATAATTGATGAATTTATTATTTAGCAAAATGAACAAGAAAATAGACCACTAGGTTTATCGTGGGTACAGCCTGGCTCTCTTCAGCCTTTTTCAAAACCAGAGACAAATTAGAAAGGTAATGCGAAATTCGTTACTGGCAGTAGTGAAATAATATAAATCTTTAAGAGCTGTATAAATAAATTTATAAAATAATACGAATATTTTACTTTCTTAATAATTGGAAATGAAATGCATCACAAAATGTATCGCTATTTTTCTACCTATATGTTTTACGATTTTGTATTATATGAATATATGTTAAACTATTGTGTAAAACAGAATATATATGCATGAACAATATTCGTGTATATGCGTGCGTACGTGCGTGCGTGCGTGTGTGTGCGCGCGCGCGCGCGCGCGTGTGTGTGTGTGCAGGGTGTCTCAGAACAATCTACGAAGCTCTCGTAAGAACGTAGAGCTAGTTAAAATAAATGTAAAAGTCCTGTACTGTTTTGCGATATTCGTAATAGTAATCGAGAAGTTAATTACGAATGGTTAAGGAAAAGCGTGTGCTGAATGGTAGAGTTCGGACCGCTCGAGTCACAGCGCAGTCCAGTAATATAACGTGCGGATGTTGCGCGTAGCGATTGGAAGACAACGCACCCCTACCTATATTTATACCGCTGCACTCCTACGTCTTGCCACATCACGCCGAGGCGAGATGTAGGAGCACAGCAGTATAAAGCCAGCGGCACACGGTGCTTGTTTTCATGCTGGATTGTTTGCTGGATGGAAATACTTTGTTCTGATTAGTTATCCATTTCTCTAAATGGATGGAAATGTATCAATCAAAACAGAGTATTTACATCCAGCAAGCAATCCAGCACAAAAACAAGTACCGTATGCCGCTGGCTTAAATATAAGCAGTGGTGCATCGTCTTCCAATCGCCATGCGCAACATCTGCGCGCTATATTACTGGGCTGCACTGTGACTTGAGCGGTTCGTTTTCTACCATTCAGCACACGCTTTTCCTTAATATTTCGTAATTAATTTCTCGATTATTATAATGAAAATCGCAAAACAGTATAGAACTTTTATATTTATCTTAACCCGCCCTACGTTCTCACGAGAGCTTTGTAGATTATTCTGACAAGAAACTAGTAGACGCTAATAACGAAACGATTTTTTTTTTATGCCAAAAAACGCTTTTAGGGATGAAAACTATAAAAAAATCGGTATTTACAATTCGAAGCGAATATAATCGAAACAAAAAGAAATATGAAAAAAATGTTTGAACAAAAGTTTTATGGCTGCTAATGTACTTTACAATACCGTATTTGGATTTTAAAAAAATGGTAATATTTTTCAAAACTCAGTTTTTTTTAAGTTTAAAAAATTTTTTCAAAATTTATTAAAGCCTATGTTACGCCAAATTCAACCACGTATGATAAAGTTATGTTGCGGGAAGTAATTCTTGAGAAATAAAATAAAGACGCACGTAACCTATTACGTTCAAAAAGTACCCGGAATTTGTTATTTAACAGATGCGCGTTGAGTATATGAAAAAATTTAGTTTGTATAAATTGGCACCAATGTCCTTGAATGTTATGTAAAGTTTGAGCGCAATCTGTCAGTTTTTTTTATTAGCCTAAGTACTTTCTACGATTTTTACAATAAATAAATCTGTTCAGCCAAGAATTTGTCTGAAATTTTGTATTGCTAACGAAATTTCATGTGCCAATTCGTTGAAAATATTACAAAAGGTCTTTGGTGAATTATGTCTATCGAAAATACAAGTATATGATTGGTATAAGGCATTCAAAGAAGGTCGTGAAATGGTTACTAATTTGCCTCATTCTGGTCAACCATCAACGTGCAAAATTGATGAAAAGTGAAAAAAAAATGATGCTTGAAAATCGTCGTAACAGTTAATTGAGACTATTATTTAGGCGTTATGAAGCATTTGCGTGAGAATATTCGTCGGAAAAGACTAGATTTATGGAAAGACAATTCATGGTTTTTGCCACGATAATGCTTCATCGCACACATCGATTCTTGTACGGGAATTTTTAACCAAAACTCAACGAACGTGATTCCGCAAGTATTCACCGTATTCACCTGACATGGCTCCTTGTGACTTTTTTCCGTTTCCTAAACTCAAGTTTTATTTAACAATTCTGGCTAAACAATTATTTTTTGAATGTAATATATTAATCTTATTCGCTCGCTGTTTCTTGACAACTTACCTCTTTTTTTCTTTTCTTCCTAAGGGTTAGCAATACACGATAACGAAAATTTGTAGTAATATTCATAACATACCCGGTTATATAAATTATTTTTATATATGTGAAATATAACAAAATATAAGTAATAATATTTGTAACCAGTTACGTATATAATTTTTTTATACTACACATATATAAGAATAATATAAAGATCGAAATGGGAATCTTTTAATATTCCGAATAATATAAACATTATGATATAATATATTTTAATATAATATTTTGCAAATTAAATTTTAATTTAAGATATAGAAGCTTAATAATATTTGGAAAATGTTCAAATGTTTTATAAAATTTTTACATCAAAAATTAAATTAATTATCAAAATGTTATTTATTTTATTGTATGTAATTGTATACAATAATAATATTATTCGAAGAAATGTTCAAAACAAAAATATTCTTTGCACCATGCACAACGTATAAAAGTCATTTTACCACAAATATTACATTTTGGTATATGTTTTTCTTTAAAACAACAAAAATTTATTGGATTATCAAACTTTTCAGGCCGTGTGTTGATAAATATCCACTTTTGTACTAACTATATTTTGTCACGTCTTAGTTGTTTTAAACGTGTTTATGTTGTTTTTTTTTGGGTCAATGGATTTAACCAATTTACCTCAGGATGGACAAGTTCGTGTGATTGTGAATGAGTAAATGTGTGTATGTGTATGTGTGAACTTAGGCGAATAAACTAAAATATTGATTTTACTTACTGTTTGCTGTTTGTTTCTTTCTTAAGTAAAAAAAAAAACTTTTTAGATGAATTCTGTTTGAAAGTCACAGAAAGACTGAGGAGCTTGGAATCGGACTCAAGAAGTATCGTGGATTAGGTTTGGGCATACAAGTAAGGTGTAACATGACAATTAAATATCAGTCAGAGAATTTCTGTTAGGAAACAAACCTTTTAATTGATACAATTATTTACAAATGTTTTTAATATTTAAAGTTTAAATGTTTGATTTGTTATGTTAATTGTTTAATTGTTCCGTGTGATAAATGTTTTTTTAATTAATGAATTGATTAATTTCTGGTTGATGTGAATTGAATGAGCGTTGTCTTTTTAATCTAAGACTGAACTGAACTGTGGGCAGTCGCACCCGTTTTATAGGCAGGTGGTGAGATATCCCCGCGCAAGTTCTCACCACCTTTTAGTAGAAGGGGAAAGATGCTTTTCACGACATGTGAGCAATAATCAATGATTATATTTTGATACCTTATTATCAATCCATTGTTCATTGAGCACCCAGAGAATTTATCGCATTCCTGGTAGTAACAGGAGGTGCGCTTGATCGAATTGAAGAGAAGTTACGTCGGACGTAACAATTTTGAAATCTTGAAGAAGAAAGTTGATTATGTGTTAAACTTTGTAATTTTATTATATTATTTAATTATATATTATTTTATTATATTATTACGTGCATGTAAATTTATGTCATAAATATATAAAATAACATTATTAGAGAAACATCGAACAAAATGTTTCCAAATTCTAAAACTAAGAACGTCTAAAGATTGTACAAAAGCAGTTTTTTTTGGTATTGTTAAAATATTTATTTATTTATCTACTGGTACAAATTCTTTTAATTGTTCCGGACAAGGTCTTGTCCATGAATCAAGCAACAGTATACTTTTTTCTCCAGTATTTCGTAAATAGATTTCTTCAAATCAGTTTTTGAAATGTTGACTTGTAAGTTTTCCGGATTTTGAAACCGCAATGTGAACATTAACAAGTTTAAAAAGAGATTTTGTTACTCGTGGCCAAAATTGTCCGCTAGATTCTTTTAATACTATATACAGAAGTGAAAGAAGATGTCCATCTGCAAATATAATGGGCATAATGGTATAGCTATTACTCATAGAAGATAAAGATTGAATAGTAAATTCAACTTTTTTTACTCCTACATTAGTTAATGTTCTGCCAAAATGTATTTTTAAATTAAAACCACTTTCATCTGCATTATAAATTGATCCTGCACCGATTTCATCTATATATGATTTAACTTGTCTTACAAATTCTTCTGCATTTTGACGTATTGTTACATCAATTGTATGAGAAGATCGAGTTTTAAAAGTTGTTATTTTACGTGATATAATGTGATGTGCTTTTTTAAAATTCCATATCCACTAATTTCCTGCTCTAAATAAAGGAAGGTTTATTTGCTCCTTTGCTTGCAATATCCATTTTTGCAAATCTATGCCAGGAATGATAGATCCTCTAGCAAGAGCTTTTTGAAATTGCATTAGTACATATTTGGCAATAAATATAATATCAATATAAGTAAATATAAGTTTGTAACGGCCTTGCGTTACGTGCGGGATAGTCTTAGCCGGTGTGGTCCGGGTTTCGTTTGTGAAATGAAAACCAGTGGTATAGGTTATAATAATGTGGAACTATATTCTAATTTCAATGCTATTTACAATTATTTACAGGCGATGTTACGCCGTTGGCGCGTGGTCGCGTTTTTGCTCTCGTCGGGAGCCGTTGTTGTCGTCTCGCGATCAGCTGCGAGCGTCGAGGCGCGCGATCGTCCGGCGGGACGCGGTCGGGATTGTTTCCTGATACGCTATTGTTCGTCGTTCGGAGTTCGTTGCCTCGTCGGCTTTAATCTGTTTATTTATCCTGGTTTCCCTGGCTGGTTTAAAGGCGCTCGTCATCACCGGTATCTTACGCCTTGCATGTGTTCGCGGTCGTAGGTGTTACGGGCGTAGCGCGAGGAGAAAAGGATGCCGACGTCGCGTATCCACTTCGGTCGACGGAGCGAGGTACGGACAGGAAACCGACGTCGCGTGTCCACTTCGGTCGGTAGAGCGGTATCGAGGAAAGGATGTCGACGTCGCGTATCCACTTCGGTCGACGGAGCGAGGTACGGACAGGAAACCGACGTCGCGTGTCCACTTCGGTCGGTAGAGCGGTATCGAGGAAAGGATGTCGACGTCGCGTATCCACTTCGGTCGACGGAGCGAGGTACGGACAGGAAACCGACGTCGCGTGTCCACTTCGGTCGGTAGAGCGGTATCGAGGAAAGGATGTCGACGTCGCGTATCCACTTCGGTCGACAGAGCGATGTATGGATAGGGAACCGACGTCGCGTATCCACTTCGGTCGGTAGAGCAGTATCGAGGAAAGGATGTCGACGTCGCGTATCCACTTCGGTCGACAGAGCGATGTATGGATAGGGAACCGACGTCGCGTATCCACTTCGGTCGGTAGAGCAGTATCGAGGAAAGGATGTCGACGTCGCGTATCCACTTCGGTCGACAGAGCGATGTATGGATAGGGAACCGACGTCGCGTATCCACTTCGGTCGGTAGAGCAGTATCGAGGAAAGGATGTCGACGTCGCGTATCCACTTCGGTCGACAGAGCGATGTATGGATAGGGAACCGACGTCGCGTATCCACTTCGGTCGGTAGAGCAGTATCGAGGAAAGGATGTCGACGTCGCGTATCCACTTCGGTCGACAGAGCGATGTATGGATAGGGAACCGACGTCGCGTATCCACTTCGGTCGGTAGAGCAGTATCGAGGAAAGGATGTCGACGTCGCGTATCCACTTCGGTCGACAGAGCGATGTATGGATAGGGAACCGACGTCGCGTATCCACTTCGGTCGGTAGAGCAGTATCGAGGAAAGGATGTCGACGTCGCGTATCCACTTCGGTCGACAGAGCGATGTATGGATAGGGAACCGACGTCGCGTATCCACTTCGGTCGGTAGAGCAGTATCGAGGAAAGGATGTCGACGTCGCGTATCCACTTCGGTCGACAGAGCGATGTATGGATAGGGAACCGACGTCGCGTATCCACTTCGGTCGGTAGAGCAGTATCGAGGAAAGGATGTCGACGTCGCGTATCCACTTCGGTCGACAGAGCGATGTATGGATAGGGAACCGACGTCGCGTATCCACTTCGGTCGGTAGAGCAGTATCGAGGAAAGGATGTCGACGTCGCGTATCCACTTCGGTCGACGGGATGTCTAGGATCTCTAGGAGTTTTGAGTTCTGGTCGGTCGTGCGCCTGAGAGGAGCTTTCCGATCAATCTCTCTCTATCGTTTTGTAACGGCCTTTTATATTAAATTATAACAAACAGTGAGGCTGTTTGTTGACCTTGCGGTTGTTCCGCGCGCGGTTGTTCGGCGTTTCTTTGTTACTATTATAACTCTTGTTTCTGACGTCATGACGATTTTCCGGATCGTCACAAGTTAATATAATATAAATACATATTATATAATTGTACATCTGTGCAATTGTGAAATAGATTTTACCTAAAAGAAAAGAAGTTTGATATTTACAATTAGAAAATTCAAAAATAAAAAGACTGCGATGTAACAATAAGTAGTGTAACTGTAAGTCTAACAATTAAACATCTTTCTATTTCTATTGTTGTTTATTATCTACTATTTATACAACGCACATCTATTTGCTCAATCAGCTCGTATTATTTTTCTTATATATTAGAATTATAAATTTTATCTTTCTAAACGATTCCGTACAGTGATAATAGATAAAGGTCCTTTTTTTCCACTGTTCCAAAATTCAACTGCCTTTCTTTTGTAATGAAAAATTTATATTTCCACCTTCATTATCCACAATATAAATTTCATCTTCATAATTATCTTCTTTAGCATCAATATCATATACGTCCACAAATTGAACATCGTGCGATTCCGTTGGATCGTCAAAATCAAGTTCCCAGTTGTATTCAATCTCAACATTATCATTTATTTTATTAGATCAAAAATTTTTTATTATATAAAAATAGCATCATGAAGTTCGACTTCATAGTAATTAACAGGTGAGACAGCAAAATTTGCAATATTAAACGTTCCCATACGGCACAGAAGCTTGCAGCAACATTGCTACAACGTTGCAAAATTATATATTGCAGTGCAATGTTGCAGAGACATTGCAGTGACATTAATTTGCAATGTTACTTTAGCAATATTGCAGTAATATTTAAGAAAATATTACGAATATAATATATTTTATTTATTTACTAGTTATTTTTGTTACTTGTATTTCAAGTTCAGTAATGTTTTACATCAATAATACTTATAGAATAGTACTTAGAATAGCACTCATTAATTAGTGGCAATCATTAATTTGTCTCATTGCATATTTTTTATACTTCTTATACCGTTTTTTGGAGAAAATACTTTCTTTAGATTTAATATTCGTACTTGTTTAATTTTGTTTTATTAAAATATATTCTTAAACGAAATGTCATTTTTTGAAATGATAAAAAAAACTTTTATTTCATTCAAGGAAATCATTTTTTTTTGTTAAGGCAAAGGAAATGCATTACACACAACCTCCGGAGAATTCGGGACTTCTCCAAGGGTAGTGTGGAACTCTCCCTCTCCCGATAAAACTGGGGAGAGAGCCTACCCACTAAAACCTCTGCCCCTTACGGCCACCAAGAGGGCGCCCCGGAAACCGCTCGCGCATAACTTTCGGGACGCCCTCGGCCGCCGGGCGGGTCAACCCGCCCCCCTCCCGGGCCGAGGGAGGAACATCCCCCTCGGCCCGCTACACCAAATCCTCCGTGACCGGACGTGAGGCCCCCCAGTCCGGCATATCAATCCCCTAAAATCGGGGCATCATGGGCCAAGTCTGGTCCTGTCCGGACTCAGCCCGTCCCTTCGCTTCCGACCGATGTTACGGGATGGAGGGGTTATTATGCCCCTCCACCTCCCTCGGTCAGAAGATCCCGTACTCTGACAGGGGGGGTGAGTGGCTCCAGCGCTGGCGGATCGGCCACCCTGCCCTCTTCCCGGAGGCGCACGGTTTGACTTCTAGTAATGGGAGAGGGGGGGGGGATTCACGCCTTATGGCGCATCACCCCCGTTTAACCAGACCCCTCCTATTATCACCCCTCGCCGGGTCCTCCGGCGATAACCGCCGGGAGGGTCCGGCGGCATGGAGGAGGGGGGGGCGCACCCGTAGGACCCGGTGGAGGAAACGCCAGCGGTGACGTCCACTCCCCACCCACGGGTGCGCCGCCCCTCTATCCCGCGCAAGTGCGCGGGCGGGAGAGGCGCCCTTCTTCTCCTAGGGCGCCTCTCCTCATTCTGAGGGGCGACTTCGCCTCTCCTTATGCGCTCCGCTTCCTCCTTCTGCAACAGCACCCTGTCGCAGAAGGAGGTGACGACGGACTAGCCTTCATCTCCCCCAAGCATGGCTCTGATAAGGGCCGGGGGAGAGAAGTCCGTCCCCACCACCCCGATTAAGACCCGGCGCTCCTCTACCCAGGAAGGACACTCCTTCAGTGTGTTGCGCCGAGTCTACTTCGGCACCACAGTGGTGGCAGCGGGAAGTATGCTCCCTACCAATTATATGCAGGTACACACCGAAACATCCATGTCCGGTGAGTACCTGCATTGTCCGGAAAGACAACTCTCCGCGAGCCTTGTCTACACATTGCTGTAGACAGGTTCGGATGTCTTCGGTGATCCTCTGTCCCGACAGGTCCGTCGCCCCCTCCAAGTCAATAATCCACCTTAGGAGGAAGCGTTGACGGGCCTGTGTGCGTGCTATTTCAATGGCCTTGGTCAGATGTTCTTGGTCTTTCCCACTCCGGAACTTCTTTACACGCCGATAGTTCTCGGCGTGCATTTGCGCAAGAAGCCCCAGCGGGGGAAGGCTGGCCAGGGCCATGGCGGCCATATGCGACGCCGTCCTATAGGCCCGGGCAAGACGGATGGCGACTCACCGCTGAGCGCGGTGTCCCAGCACTATAATGCGCGGGTTGGCAGCCATCTCGCTCGCCCAGATCGGGGCCCCGTAAAGGGCCATGGAGTGGACGTCCCCGACATACAGCCGCCTCGCCTTCTTTTTAGGGCCGCCGAGGTTGGGCAGGAGGCCGCCCGACATGTTCGTCACCCTATCCAAATTGGGGGTCAGAAGCTCAAAGTGTCTCTGGAACCACCATGTACCATCCAAGACGAGTCTCAAATATTTTATCGTGGGACCCGTTTTCACTGAGATGTCGTTTATCCGGACACGGGCTTTAAGTAGCTCCCCCCCTGGACCCATCATGCATAAATATGAGTTCAATCTTCAGGAAGGCTACCTTGAGGCTCATCCTATTTAGGACGCATACCACCTGGTCCACCGCTAAACGCCCTATAGCCAGGGCGTGCCCTACCCCCGGCCATCACCATGGTGTCGTCTGTATAGCAAACGACGGTGCAGCCGGGAGGGAGCGCAAGAGGATTTGGTCGTACGCGACGTTCCAGGGGTCCAAGCACGGACCCCTGCGGAACGCCACGATAGACCGCTCTTCCGCACTGGAGTTCCGCTTTGTTGCTGAACTCCAGTTTTCTATCCCGGAAGTAGTCCCGAATAATTGAGACTAAGTGAGGGGGGACCCTAAAATGGGCCATATGCGTGTCAACTTGGTTCCAGGGGAGGAAGTTGAAGGCGTTGTCGATGTCGAGCGACACCGCCAACACAACTTTCCCCCTCCCCCCTCACGATGACCCCCGAGAGGACCGGATGCGCAGAATCGCGTTCACACTTGACCGTCCTTCCCGGAAGCTGTACTGCTCCTCGTTTAACTTGGGACTATCCCGGGATAGATGTCGGACGAGGCGGTAGTGTATTATTCTCTCGAATAATTTACCCGCCTCGTCCAGCAGGCATATCGGAAGCGGCAATCGTCCGCCTTGCCCCCCTTCCTGAAGAAGACCAAGTTGGCCCTCTTCCAAGGTTGGGTAACACCCCGGTCCGCAACATGCGGCTCTTCACCTCCTCTACCCTCATTGCCAAGGCTCAGATTGTGCACGGGATGCCGTCAGGGCCCGGCGTCCTTTTCTTGGCGCCGAGCTTCCTGATGCCCCTGTCCATCTCCTATATTGTGACCTCGACCTTCTCATCCTCCCCGTCTGAAGGGGAGCCCTCATAAGAGGGAACGCAAGTTTCTCCCTATGGAAAGAGGGTCCCCACAATTCTATCGAGGAGGTCGGGGTCCAGGGACATGCGTCTCATCACAATGTGATACGGGCGCCCCCACGAGTCCCTGTCGATGGCAGAGACCAGGTCATCCCAAGCACGGACCTTGGCCGCAGCGATGGCCGCCTTAAGGGCCCCCCAATTTTCGCGGTAGATCTTCTCGGCGGCTACCCTGCCGTTCCTCCCCCGCCGGTCCATATTTTTCCTTGCTTGGCCGGCGCAGCGCCGCAGTTCGGCAATCTTTACCGACCACCAGTACACTGACCGGCAGGAGTGTGGCCGGGATTGGGGCATGGCGATATCGCACGCCGTCATCATCATGTCCCGGATCCCGGCTACCTCTTCTTCAATTGCGGGCCGAGTCCCAGGTTCCCGACCCGGTTCCGCCCAAGTTGCCGCCAATAAGGCGGCCCCCAACTTGTCGCGGTCAAGTTTAGTGAGGGCCTATCTTCGCGGTCGGGCGCCCCTTAGGCCGCGCCTCTGGAGCATCTCCTCTGGGTTGACGACCCGCCGGACCACTATGTAGCGGTGGTCCGTGAGGTTTTCACCTCTGGTCATCACCTTCCAGTTCTTCAGTCGGGCCGCAGAGGGAGACGCTAAGGTGATATCTAACACCGATCTCACCCGCAACCCGACGAAGGTGCTCCTTTAGCCTCTGTTAATGACACAGAGGCCGTGAGACGGGACCCATTCCTCCATGACCTCGCCCCTGCGGCACCTGGCCGAGGATCCCCATAACGCCGACTTGTTGTTGAGGTCTCCGGCCACCAGGACAGGCCTTGGGGCCGCCTTGGGGGCGCTTCATCATAAGGTCCCACAGCCGGTCCAGGAGGTGCTCGAACTGGACGAGATCCCACGAGAGCGGGGCGTAAACTCAGACCACGTCTAGGGCCCTCCACTCGACCGCGATATAGCCTTCCCCCCTCTATATGACCGAGAAAGGGGAGAGGCTTCATCCTTTTGCCATTGGATCGCCACCAAGCACCTACGCCGCCCCACAACGTTACCCGCTATACAGGGATGACTCCCGGGAACAGAGTGGGGCTCGGCGGCAATTCCTATACCGCGCTCGTGGAGGACCTACTTAAACAGATCCTATTCCGCTTCACGAGCGCGGTTAAGGTTCGCCTGGAGAAGGATAGTTTTCATCGCGGCAATTGCCACTATCCTCCTTCAAGCCCTTCCTTGTTTTTACCGCGGTCGAGGAGTCCCCTTCGAAGATTTCCTCGACATACGGCACTTCTCTTTTCACCCCAGTCCTCCGCGGAGGCCCCTGCTCCAAAGGAGCAGGGTCCGCGGTAGGATCCGGGGCTGCTGACTGTTGCTCACCCTCCGCTGGTGCGGGGAGGAAGCCTTGTTCCTGCTCTTCTCTTGGAGGGGTAGTTTGGCGAGGCGTCTAAGGCTTTGCGCTTCCTTCTCTCCTCTTTGACCCTCTTCCCCTTTTTTGTTCCAGGATACGCGGAGCCACCCACCCTGTGGCCACAAAGCCTGCCCGCGTCGCGATACACCGGGCAAGACACTGGTGTGCCGCACGTCGCAACCCTGTGGCCAGCCGACCCGCAGTGGTAATAAAGACCACTGCAGTCGGCTTTACTCCTGCAGGAGGCTCCGACGTGGTCCCACTCCAAGCACCTAAAGTACTGGAGCGGGCGCCGCGCCAAGGTTTCTACCCGGACGGAGGACCAGCCTATATTAAGGCGTCCTCCGTCCACCACCCTTCGGGCGGCCGCAAGGAGACACTGCACCCACAGCGTCCCCATGCAGTCCGCCCTGGGCCGGATTGCTCTGGCCCGTACGTCTCCGGGTCCGCAACCCCCGGCGACTGCCACCGCAGAGATTACATCCTCTACGGTAGTCGCGTCGTCGAGTTCGCGGAGCCGAATGTCGGCCCTTTTCGAGGGACGCGCGATACTCACGTCACCCTTGTCGGCGAAGAGGGCCGACATTTTTCCCGCGAGGGCATCTGTCCTTGCGTGTCCCTCGGGACCGGGGACCTCCAATATTAGGGCACTAGTAGCTGTCCCTTAGATCGGATTTCCCCGATCGCGATAACCTCCAAGTTTATGGTTTCCCTCGCCCGCCGCTTCACTCCGACGTTGCTGCCCGTTGGGCAGCTCACGGTGAGCGCGGCGGTGCGAAGCATCCTGGAAAGGGCGGGTTTCCAACCCCCAGCCTGGTGGCCCTTTTTCTGTCTTTTTCCGCCTCCCCCGGTCGCGGTTGGTTGTTGCCGCGACCCTTGGGGGCAGGTTTGGGGGCTTTTTTGTCCCCGCCTTTTCCTTCTTCTCCCTCCTCCCCACAACCCGGGCCCAAGTATCGGGCCCGGGGGCTGGAGGGGGGATTGGGTTCCTTCCCGGACCGCGACGCGATCCGGTCCAGGGGAAAGGGCCCACTTCTCCCATAGGAGCACTGAGCGACCCGTTCGGTCGGAAGCCCCTGCCCCCTTCCTCTGCTCAAATCTTCCCCTTCTTCCGCCCCCTTTGCCAGACTGTCCTGCTACGGCGGGAGCGGAAGACGGGGAAGATTTTAGCGGTGAAGGGAGGGGGCAGGAGCCGTGTCCGATATAACGCCCCTCGCCTCAGCCTTTTTCCTCCCCTCCCGGGGAGTACCCTGAGGCCACGAGAGCCGCCCCCTGGATATTCTGGGAGGTACGGCCCCCATGGCCTCCAGTATACGGGGAACTAGAGCCTCCACCAAGACACCACTTCTCCTTCCCTCCAATCCAGCCGTCCGGGAGCCTGGCTTTTATACGAGGGGGTTTCTGTCCTCCCCCCGTGGCCCTCGGACGGATCAGCCGCTCACTTCCCGGCCCTCGCGGCAGCAGGGACGTTCCCCCACCATCAGCCACCGGTGCCACGACTTTATTCTTCCCTTTTGGGATCTTCCCGCCCCACGGGCAAAATCGCCACGCGCCCGCAGGGGGGGTATCGCCGGGGGGAAGTGTCCCCTCGGCGATATCGCTCGCCACCACCCCCCTGCACCTTCTCCCGATTTCCTCTTCCTCCGGAGTCGGGCGAAGAGGCATAATACCCGCGGCGTTCTCTCCTCCTCACTAGAAGAAGGGAGGAGGTGGACCACCCTTCTCCGTCTAAGAAACGAGGAAAGGAGAAAGTTCCCTCAATCGAGATCCGTCCTCTTGCTTTTTTTCCGCGGAGGAGTCCCGGCTGTGGGGCGGGAGAGGCCGGGTGCTCGGGGCCCTGTTCAGCTCGCCTTTCAGATGGTCGACCTCGAACCGGAGCAGGGCTCCCTCAGTCCTGAAGCGCTCGGCCGAGGCCGTCGCCTGTTCCCGTCTTGCAGCCCGCCCATCTTCGTACCTACGGCGTTGTTCGCCCTCTGCACGAGGGCGAGCCTGCACGCAGCCATCCTCGCAGCCGCGCTCCAGAGGGCCCCCTTACAGGCTCCATTGAGGTTCTTCGACCTCTTCGTGACCTTCTTCAACTCGTCCACGGACCGTAAGGCCATGGACGAGATCTCGGCCGTTTGACACGCCCAAATGCCGCGGAGGATTTTGACCTCCTTCTCCTCTGTTTGGAGGGCCCTCTGAGACGTCGGCCTGACGGAAGGATCCATAGCTACCTCCGCCCCCGCCAACGCGTCGGTCTCCTTCTTTCGCCTTATACAGGCTATGGCGGTCGCCGTGTAGTCTCCATTTCTGGAGTACACGGCCGACCGCCCGCGCCTATCCTTCTTCGCGAACAGGCACGCCGGAGACGACGACGACGACCGAACCCGATCGCCGACGACGCTCGCCCCTCCCCGGCTCGCCGCGGACGCTCCTGCGGTCACCAGCTCCTCAACCTGGGGAGTTACCTCCCCGGCATCGAGCTCGCTTTCGCACGAGGCCGACCCGCGCGCGTCTGGACCGCTCATTCGGCAAGCCCGGAACGGAAGTCCCCCCACCCCTAAACATCTCCCAAAACTGGTGGTGGAGCAAAGCTCCCCCTAACGGCCCCAGCCGGCCGGGCGATTAAAGTCAAGGCTGCCAACCTCTACCGGTAAACAAGCCCATCGGCCCTGTGGGAGTTGCCGGACTCCCCCGCAGTGGGGGGCCTTTCGACCCCCTTTAGCAACCACGGAGGTGGCAGCCCACCGCGGTCCGGTTTTCTGTGGGGTTTTGCCTTCCCCATTGCCGCAGTTCGCCAGCGATCCTCAGGTAGGGGCCTCCCCTTCGGCCGAACCCGGAAGGTACTGCTGCCGAGCCTTCATCGGACCGCCGGAACCCCTCCACCACTCTAATGTGGCGACACGGAGGGGGTTCAAGGAAATCATGTCATTTGATGAAACAGCACTATTGTTTTAAATAGTATTTTATAAAAGTTTCTTTCAAAATTTAGTAATTTGATTTATTTAATTTGGATTTTCTTGGATTTTATATTTTTTGGTTTGGATTAATCATTATAACATTCTGTTAAAAATCTAAAAGTAATTATCACTGGTTCACTACATTACATCAATATTCATCTCATATCGAATGGTATTGCGTTGTTTCAATATCTATTAGTAAATTATCCAATAAACACCAAGTAAAAGTTATGTAACTATTACTTAATGTTTGTTAGGTATGTTATAATATACTGTGAACACTATAAGGGTAAATTATATAAACACAAATCGTAAGAATATCGTTGGAGTCATTGGGAATCGCCGCGCTCCGCTGGATCGTCAGGTTAAGCAACACTTTAACGGAGTCAGGACATAGATGGGGGGTAACCGGTGGTATACCGCTTGCGATCGAAATTATCGAGGGAAGATTCACGAAAGTTTGGAGTTGTGTATTGACAATCTTCGATACCTAGTAGTTTATGATATAAGAAAATTAGGAATTATAAATATATTTTTTTAAATATTATGATTTCCTCATTTTTCACATTCACACAATAATTCTCAGTATTTGATTACTATCAATATTTAATAGTGATTTTATTATCAGTATTTGCCAGAAATTAAGTACTGACGAAAAATTACTGAATTACTGATAATACATAATCACTAATAATTTTTTAGTATTTATTAGTATAATTTTCCTTAAGGGTGTTATCTGAAATTTTACTTTGTATAATAAAACATTTATTAATAATATTATATATATATATTGCGTTGCAATGTTGCTTCACAGTTGCGTGGTTATATTGCTGCAAGCGGACATTTTACTGTTGCTGCAACGTTGCAGTAGCATTGCAGCAACATTTTGCAACGTTGTTGCAATGTCACAATATTGCAAAACAATGAAGTTGCAATGTTGCTGCATGGGATATAACATTTAAATTATAAACCCAAAATCAAAATAAAATTCATTTAATTTGAATCGAACAATAATTGTTCAAAGAACGTCAGACTATGAATGAAGTGCAGAAACGGCTTTCGTATTAAAAGGAAGATAACATTTTGATTAAAGAATATTTTGACATTATGGTGCGATGTTTAACAAAGATCAAATGACAGACTGATATTAAAGTAAAAAATGATTGACGCAAAAAGTTCGTCGCGATATAAAAATAATATGATTTGATGTGCGTGTGTGGTGTGTGTGTGTGTGTGTGCGCGCGCGCGCGCGTGCGTGCGTACATACGCGTAATATGTTTTCGTTTTCATGTATTACGAAACCTTACGAAGAAAAGAAAAATAGAGATAAGTCGTTATGAAACAGCGAGGGAATAAGATTAGTATAGGTAATGTGCGTCTTTATTTTATTTTTCAAGAATTACTTCCCGCAACATAACTTTATCATACATGATTGAATTTAGCGTAATATAAGTTTTAATAAAATTTGAAAATTTTTTTAAAATATTAAAAAACTGAGTGATAGGGGTGTTTTGAAAAATTATCATTTTTAAAAAATCCAAATACGCCATTGTAAAGTACATTCGCAGCCATAAAATTTTTGTTGTAACATTTTTTCCATATTTCTTTTCGTTTGATTATATTCGCTTCGAAACGTAAAAACCGATTTTTTTATAGAGAATTGTTTTCATCGCTAAAAGCGTTTTTAGCACCTAAAAAATTCGTTTCGTTATTAGGGCCTACTAGTTTATAATTATGCAAAGTTTCAGATTTTTTACTTTGCGCGTTGCCCAAGGTTCCTTGTGAGACACGCTGTATGTACAGGGTATCTCAGAATAATCTACGAAGCTCTCGTGAGAACGTAGAGCGGATTAAAGTAAATATAAAAGTCCTATACTGTTTTGCGATATTCTTAATAATAACCGAGAAATTAATTACGAAAGGTTAAGGAAAAGCATGTGCTGGATGGTAGAGGACGGACCGCTCGAGTCACAGCGCAGCCCAATAATATAACGCGCGGATGTCGCGCGTGGCGATTCGAAGACAACGCACCACTGACTATACTTATACCTCTACGCTTCTACGTCTTGTCGCACCGCGCTAAGACGAGATGTAGGAACAAAATTAATTTCTCGATTATTACGGATATAGCAAAACGGTATAAAACTTTTATATTTATTTTAATCAGTTTTACGTTCTCACAGGAGCTTGTTAGTAGTTCGTTCTGACACACCCTGTATATGTGTGTGTGTGTGTGTGTGTGTGTGTGTGCACATACATACATACATACATATATACATACATATATATATATATATATATATATATATATATATATATATATATATATATATACAGGGTGTTCGGAAAGTACCGGGACGCCCGAATATCAGGAAAAATATAAGTTTTACAAAAAAATGTTTCAGACAAAAGTTGTGGCGTTTAAAAAGATGTATTTACTGATCACATCAGTTTGACCTTGGGTTGCGTAGCGAAGGTTAGGTCAAGGTCACATTAATTTTTTTAAATGGAACACCCCATTTTTCATTGCA
>NW_022639597.1:899486-901129 GCF_010583005.1 Odontomachus brunneus
AAGAGAGAGAAAAAATTATAAAAATCTATATTCAAAGTATTATTAAAATATAGAAATATCTAAATATCTAAATATTTTCCATAATATACATTGTAAATAAAAAATTAATATTTTGTAAATATTTCTATAAATATTGCACATGAAAAAATATATATAATTATATAATATTTATAATTATTAAATTAATAAAGAAATAAGAAAATTTAAATTTAAATTGGTAATGTACATTAGAAAAAAATTCTTTAAATGAAAGAAATACATTTTGTTACATATAATTTAACTTAAAAAAATATTTGTTAAATTTTAGAAAATATATAATAAATATAAAGAAATATTTTTTTAAATTTGTAAAATAAGCTGTAAAATTATGAATTTATAAATAAAAAAGTGATTTCTTTGATTTAAAATATCTATATATATAAGAATAAACAAATGATTTCTTTACAAAAAGAAAATTAGTGTTTTTAAATATAAAAACTGTTTAAATATAATATTTGCTTGTTTTAAAAGTAAATAAAATAGAAGTAAATCATTTTATAAATCTGAATAAATTATTTTCTAATAAAAGTATTTTTTTATGTTTCAAATTAAAATTTCTTTTATTATCAGAAAACAATTTATTTAAATTTACAAAATAATTTATTTACTTTTAAAACATGTAAATATTTTTTAAATATACTTTTTATATACTTTTTAAAACATATATTTTAAAAGAATCTATTCTCTTCTTTTAAATAAATCATATGCTTTCATATATGGATATACCATATGTACAAAATATAAGCGTCTCTCAATCAAAGTGATAGTGACGCAGTAGGTAAGGTGAACGACACAAGAATCAGCCCAAGTAATAGACTCATGTCAAAATGACGTAAAAAACTGGTTATAACTGGTCGAATGACGTCAAGTGACTAAATAACGACGTCTTTAAAACGTCTTTTTTGTGACATCTTAATGACGTTTCTGTATAACGTCTTAAAAACGTATTATTGACGTTTAGAGACGTCATAAAACGTCATTAAGTCGTCTAAAATGTTGTCATCGATCTGTGACATTAGACTATCATTTTGACGATATCCTCGCGATATTTTTGATCATTGCTTAGTTATTTTTGATTCTGAACTTACTTCGATTTGGATGTCATTTTGACGTGTCTGCTACCTGGGAGAGGTCTCAGGCTCGAATCTCAGCAATGCCCATACAGCACAGAAGCTTGCAGCAACATTGCTACAACGTTGCAAGATTGCATATTGCAGTGCAATGTTGCAGAGACTTTGCAGTGACATTAATTTGCAATATTACTTTAGCAATATTGCAGTAATATTTAAAAAAATATTACGAATATAATATATTTTATTTATTTACTAGTTATTTTTGTGGGTGTATATCAGTTGGACACGGGGCAATTGGACACAGTCCAATCACAAGTCGCTGTTCCAAGGGACCCTACAAATGTCTCTAATCATACGGTGCTGTGATTGGCTGTGTCCAAATGCACCGTGTCCAAGTGCACCGCTCCCATTTTTGTTACTTGTATTTCAAATTCAGTATTGTTTTACATCAATAATACTTATAGAATAGAACTTAGAATAACACTCGTTAGTGGCAATCATTAATTTGTCGTATTGCATATTTTTTATACT
>NW_022639597.1:901139-902176 GCF_010583005.1 Odontomachus brunneus
GTTACTTGTATTTCAAATTCAGTATTGTTTTACATCAATAATACTTATAGAATAGAACTTAGAATAACACTCGTTAGTGGCAATCATTAATTTGTCGTATTGCATATTTTTTATACTTCTTATACCGTTTTTTCGGAGAAAATACTTTCTTTAGATTTAATATTCGTACTTGATTAATTTTGTGGTTTTTTTTATTTCATTAAAATATTATATTCTTAAACGAAATATCATTTTTGAAAATGATGAAAATAAAACTTTTATTTCGTTCAAGAAAACCATGTCATTTGATGAAACAACACTATTGTTTTAAATAATATTTTTTAAAAGTTTCTCTCAAAATTTAGTAATTCGATTTGTTTAATTTGGATTTTCTTGGATTTTTTAATTTTTTTTTGTTGGATTAATCATTATAACATTTTGTTAAAAATGTAAAAGTAATTATCACTGGTTCACTACATTACATCAATATTTATCGCATATCGAGTGTTGCATTGTTTCAATATCTATCTACAAATTATCCAATAAACAAGTAAAAATTATGTAACTATTATTTGGTGTTTGCTAGATATGTTATAATATACTGTGAACAATATGAAGGGTCATCTACAATGGCTGTAAGCATATGGCTGTAAGGTTGTAAGGTTACCTTTGGTCACATTAAAATTTTCTTAAAACAGTGTTGTCTACAATGGCTGAAAGATGTAAGGTGGAAAAAGAAGAACTCAGTACGTTGACAGATTTATTCAGAATTTATTATTAGTTTATTTGTTTATAGTTATTCCTTATATTTGTAACGAGACACCTGTCCCGCTACCGTTTCCTCTTAATTGAGTTGTAAAACGTTAGTTATATCGAGTATATGTTCCTATAGTTTGTGTAACCCTTATCGTTCCTATAGTTTGTATAGTTTTCTAGTGTATATAGTTTTTTGTTGTTTATATAGAGTATATAGTTTACCAATGTTACGCCGAACAGATATATATATATATATATATATATATATATATATATATATATATATATATATATATATATAT
>NW_022639597.1:902254-910740 GCF_010583005.1 Odontomachus brunneus
TATATATATATATATATATATATATATATATATATATATATATATATATATATATATGTACCCTCGCATCTAACTGCTGCTAGCGTCGAAACCTTTCCCCATCCCCTCCGTCGGCGCCGGGAGCGGTGCACTTGGACACGGTGCATTTGGACACAGCGAATCACAGCACCGTGTGATTAGAGACATTTGTAGGGTCCCTTGGAACAGCGACTTGTGATTGGACTGTGTCCAATTGCCCCGTGTCCAACTGATATACACCCGTCGGCGCCAGTTGCAACGAGCCTCACCACGCGCTGACTCGGTACGGCGCCGCTACGTGGCGCCGGCCGGAGCCGCGGTCTCTTCTCGCGGTTAAATTTCGCGAGTCGACGCGATATAAAGGGAACACTCAGCCGCTACCGGCAAGAGTCGTCGACCGGTCTCATCCGAGATCGGTTAGGGAGAATATCCCTGACAACGCTCTCCTGGTGACGAGTTGCCGATTCAACCGCTACCGTTCCCATCCTCCAGGACGAACGTGTTGCTGATTCAATCGTCGTCCTCCTTCCGTGCCCGACCTAGGACGAACGTGTTGCCGATTCAATCGTCGTCCTCTCTTAGCAAACGCGACGATCGTGTTGCCCGATTCAATCGATTGTCGCTCCTGACTTCTGGGGAACATCGTTCCCGACATAGGACGAACATGTTACCGATTCAATCGTCGTCCTCTCCTAGCAAACGCGACGACCGTGTTGCCCGATTCAATCGAACGTCGCTCCTGACTCCTGGGGATCATCGTTTCCGACTTAGGACGAACGCGTTGCCGATTCAATCGTCGTCCTCTCCTTGCAACCGCGACGACCGTGTTGCCCGATTCAACCGACCGTCACTTCTGACTCCTGGGGAACATAGTTCCCAACCGCGACGACCGTGTTGCCCGATTCAACCGATCGCCGCTCCTAACTCCTGGGGAACATCGTTCCCAACCTAGGACGAACGTGTTGCTGATTCAATCGTCGTCTTCTTTTGCATCCTATCGACGACCGTGTTGCCGATTCAATCGATTGTCACTCCTGACTCCTGGGGAACATCGTTCCCAACCGCGACGACCGTGTTGCCCGATTCAACCGATCGTCGCTTCTGACTTTTGGGGAACATCGTTCCCATCTTAGGACGAACGTGTTGATGATTCAATCGTCGTCCTCTTTTGGCATTCTATCGACGACCGTGTTACTGATTCAATCGATCGTCGTTCTTAACTCCTGGGGAACCGCGTGTCGACACGACCGCACCTCGCCGCGATCGGGCACGCTGCCCGCGCAACCGTCGCTCCGCGTGCCGTAGTCGTGCCTTCTGCACCACGACTATCTATATATACGACGAGCATCTATACATACTGTAAATACTGCTTTGTACATAACACTTCTTTCAGACGTTCTGAATAAATCTAAGTTGTAAATATCAACCACGCTCTCTCTCGTCTTCCCTCACACGAATCCGGACTCCGGCGAGCGAAATCCGGTAGAAAGGAGAGACGTTATATATTTCTATATTATTTTTCTAGGAGAAGGAATTTCAACCGGTATCGATTCCAAAAGAATGTTAAACTTTTCAACTGACATCTTCTGTGTTTATCAAAGCTTGTTTTTTATTTTAATCAAATTAATAACAAATGGATTTAAAAAAATTAGGACTTATAACCGTTTTTATGTTGTTCAGACAACAAAGTATTCTCCTTCAGCTTATAGCAAACAAAAAAATCAAAACCAGACGTTGGTGGGTCAAGCCGATCAATAAAAAAAAAAGAAGAACAGTCATTTGTGTATGTTTCGAACGGCCCGAGAGTGAAGAGCGGCCGGTTTGTTTTGCGAGATGCGGATAGGTGTCCGCTTGCCGCGTGGAGACCGCAGACGGGAGCGGTGCACTTGGACACGGTGCATTTGGACACAGCCAATCACAGCACCGTGTGATTAGAGACATTTGTAGGGTCCCTTGGAACAGCGACTTGTGATTGGACTGTGTCCAATTGCCCCGTGTCCAACTGATATACACCCACCGCGGACTTCGTCGCCGGCAGTCCGCTATCCAGCGGCCCCGTGAGATGACGTGGGGTGCAAGTGATTCGCGAGGCTTTTGGAGACGAGGGTATGCGCCTCCGCGTTAGGAGAAGTCTCCCTCGTCGGAGGATCAATAATAATGAGGACGTAACGTCGTGTGGACGACGTAGCCTAAGTCTCGCAGGGACTTAGGCGCGAATGTAACTCGCGCGTTGAGTCACGTATGCGGCGGGTATAGAGACAGTGTCGGTATATAAGCGAACGTGGCTCGTGTAAGTGCTGCAGCCCGGGCAGCGACTGAGTGATGGCGAGCTTATCTCGCGTGTATATGCTGCGTCTCTGGCAGCGGCTAAGTCCTGAGTGGACGAGAAGGCAAGCGTGACTCGCGCGTATATGCTGCGTCCCTGGCAGCAGAGCTTCGACAGAAACCTACGACGACTTGCGCGGAGTCGTGAGCCCGACAGTACAGCGTGCTGTCGACCTGATACGCGCTGTCTGCGATACGGGAGATGTCGCGAAGAGAGACGTCCACCGCGGTGAAAGCGTCAAGGTAATCCGAAGTGGTCGCGCGAAGCCTTCTCTCAATCCTTGATTGTATTGAGAAGGTGGAGATCCGTGGAGTTACCATACACTTCGTAACGTAAATGCCAACGTGTCCTCGGACACTCTAGAGGCAATAGCCCAACATGCAAACGCACTCTAAAGGGCTGCGGGGAGTGGTGTAGAATCACCGAAGACCTGAACATAAAATGCCAACGTGTCTGCAACACTTAAGGCAATGGAGCTTAGTGCAGAGATGCAAGTATACCTTTGGTGAGGCAAATGCCCAACGTGCTTGCGCACTCATGAAGGCAATATGAAGCTAAATAGAGTACAAAAGAATACCTCAGCGAGACAGGGACCAGATGCGCTAACGCAGTCAGAAGGCTTAGAGTTGTCGCCTGCGGCTTATATAGGCGCCGCACCGAAATTTAACTGCGAGCGATGGCCCCGGCTCGGCGCGCTGCCGCATAGCGGCGGCGGGCGGCAGTCGCCCGCGAGCGGAACGCGCATGGCGCACGGCCGTCCGCCGCCCGCTATCCGTGCAGACGACAGCTTCCGTACGGAACAGTGTGTAATCTATTTTGTGAAATGACAATGACAGATCACGAAGAATTTTTTGCTTACACTTGATTTTGGCCGGAACAATATCAACTTCTACTAAAGCTAGTAACTCCATATTTAAGAAAACGTAGCATTCGTAAATCTTTGTCACCCAATTCACAATTGGCCATTACCTTAACGTAAGTAGCTATCATTCTTTCTTTTTACAGTAATTGATAGTAATTTTAACTAAATTAACATTCTGTTTAATTGCCTCTTTCCTATTTTTTTTCTAGGCATCTTGCCCAAGGCGATACTGTGCGCAGTAAACATTTGGAATACCGTTGTGAAAAATCAACAGTGCACAAAATTATACCAGAAGTTTGCAACGCCATATGGCTTGCTCTTCAACCGATTGTTTTACCCACATTAAATAGTGAAGATTGGAAGGAAATAAGCAAAAACTATTTTCTCAAATGGCAATTCTCAATTGGCAATTGCATTGGGGCACTTGATGATTGCCATATGGAAATACAAGCACCACCATGTTCAGGATCTGAATTCTATAATTATAAAGGATATTTTAGCATCGTTCTCATGGCGATGTGTGATGCTAATTACAAGTTTACGTGGGTTGATATTGGCCAATATAGTAAATATACTTTTTATGCAATATAGGCCATCATTATTTACTACAAATTGAGAAATGATTGATTGAAAAAACATTAAACCCACATTGATTCAATCAAATATCAATCCTATTTATAAATTCGACGTCGAATCGATGTGAATTTGTCGACGGGATTGATGTTTGAATCGATGTGGATTCAATATTTTTTGTGAACCGTTTTTCAATGAGTAATGAACATAACTTATTTGCAGATTTAATAAGTGATGGTGGTGTATGGAGTACGACAGATTTGGCAGTTGATTTGGAAAATAGTACAGTAAACTTACCAGAACCTACACCTTTACCAAACAGAGATGTTCCGTTCCCTTATGTTGCTGTGGCTAATAAAGCATTTCCCCTAAAACCATATCTGATGCGTCCTTTCCCAAGAAGAGTTGGCAGGATGATAGACGAAGAGCGAATATTTAATTATCGATTAGGGCGAGCAAGATTATGTATAGAGAATGCGTTTGGAATTCTTAGCTCTCGATGGAGAATCCTACATAGAAACATGTGTTGCTCAGTACAAAATGCAGAAAGGATTTGTAAAGCACTTATTTGTTTACACAATTTTGCAATGAACTGTAATGATAGCAAATATTGTCAGCTTGACTGGTGTGATGTAGAGACTGATGAAGGAATAATAATAGAAGGTCGATGGCGTACTATAGGAGCCGGTCAATACTTTAAAGAACTGTCGCGAGTAGGAGCTAACAGAGCTGGTGCTATTTCTTAATGTTTAAGAAATTATTTAAGAGATTATTTTATATCACCTACTGGTAATGCTCAAGCACCTTGGCAATTTCAAAGAGCATTAAGGGGATATAATATAAATCTACCTGGTTAGACATTTACAATAGTCCTCACAATTACTATTCAATTTTGTAATTGTGAAGATTATAGTGTATATGATTATGTATCATATGTGTACAATTTGTCAAATGTAAAATAAAAGATATAAAAATAAAATAAGTTTCTTTGTTATCAATATTAATTAAAGCAATAAATCAATATAACATATTGAAATATTATATTTGTTATTAAACAATTTTCTTCTCACAAATTATAAGCAAAGCAACTTCTCACAAAGCAACTTTTTTATAAATATTAAATATAAAACATAAATTAACACTTTTTAGGAACACATGTGCGAGTTGTGTTATTATATTACTAAAACTTTGGTAAAGTCATAATGCACTACATATAAATTGCACTCTCATTTTGGCCAGAGTACCAATTAGCAAACAAAGACACTTAACATTTAGATTTATAATACAAAAAAATACTCAATTTTTGTAATTAATGTGTTGTCTCACTAACTGCATAATATCAATTAGGCAATCGGGCATTCCGCGCTGATGCGCGAGTAAGTGAGGCGCCGCCCTCCTCCTGCGGCGTCTCACCCCATAATTGTTTAGGTTCAGGTACTTTCTGCAAAGCAAAATCTATAGAACTTAACATAGCTTTTATATCCTGAAAAAATGAACTTAGAAATTCTGTAGCATGAGGTGTAACAGAAGCAGGTTCTGAAGTACATGTTAACAATGCATCCCCTACTTTTTGTGCTAAAATATTCAAATGGTTTGATTCCTGAAGTATCGTTTTCTTAAAGGTATCTACTTTTCGTTTCTTGCTTTGAGCAAATAAATCTGGTTCTGGAACACTCTTTTTACAAACACTTGTTCTATTTTTTTTTGCAGATGACGTATTTCTTTGCTTATTTTCTGGAACTGTTATAATATTTGTAGATAAAGGCAATGGATCTTCTTTTTTTCTTTTTTTTTTTTTTTTAAGCCAGGGGAAATGCCTTTCCGCATACCCACGGTCTCCGGGGGGAGACCGCGGGTTATGTGGGACTCCTCCCCCGCCGAGAAGATCGACGGGGGCCCTACCCACTAAAACCCCTGGCGGGTCCGTCCTCAGCGGTCATCAGGGGGTCCGCGGGAACCACTTGCGTATTACTTCCGCGGACCCCCCCTCCGCAGTCCTGAGGACCCCTCCCGGACCGGGGGTAATAAATCACCCCCGGTCACAGCTCCTCCTGATCAGCGGCGCGGTGCGACCCAACATCGCGTCGCCTCCCTCCCGGGCCGCTATGATAGGAGGGTGCGTCCCCACACACCCCCCAAAGCGACCCTTAGGGGAGAGGAGGGACCGAGACAGGGCGTACTCACCCCAGGGACGAGCCGCCTCAAGACGAGATCCTTGTAGGGTCCCGCCAGGGGGCGACCCGCCCCCGGTCTCGGTTCCCCCCCGACGCTGGCCCGATGTTCGGCCGGCGCCGTGGCCCCGGTCTAGATGGTCAGACCGGGGCCCTCTTCGCCGGTCGGACCCAGGGATGATTTCCCGGGGTCCGCCGGCATGCCTCCCGGAGGGGGGCCGGAGTCGGCCGCATTCGGCGGCCGGCCCCTGCGATGCCCCGGCGGCCTTCCGCCCGCCGGTGCACCACCACCCATGGGGCACTCGGGACCACCCAACCGGTGGCTCGAGTCCCGGCCATCCTCGAGGCACACCGGTAGCACAGCCCGCTCCAGTCGATTGACGCGGAGCAGGCCGCCCGGATGTGGCCGAGCCGCCAGCACCGGTGACACTGGAAAGAGCGGGGAGCGAGCATCACCACCCGCGCCCCCGCCCACCTCAGCGCCATCCTCCCTTCAGCCGCCACCGTGGCAGCCGCGGCGAGGGGGAGTTTCACCCAGACTGCCTCCTCGCCCCGCCAGCCCCATCGGATGGGGCCGAGGCGCACTTTGCCCGGCCCACATCTTCCTCGCACGGCGAGGACCTCCACAATCTCTTCGGGGAGGACCGACTCGTCGAAACCGACGAGTCGGACCTCCCCCATTCTTGAGGGCCGTGTTATCACGGTCCCCGGGAGGGACGCCTTGGCAGCCAGGGCGTCCGCCTCCCCCTCCTTCTCGGGTCCGGCCAGCCCGAACAGGAGGCCGCCATTCGCGGCCCTCCTGACAAAGGCGGGCCGGACCCCACCTGCACCCGGGGCAATATCGGCCCTCGCCTTGCGGAGGGCCTCCGCATAAGAAAGGCCCCCCGGTTCAAGGCGGACCGATACTGCCGCAGTCGTCGGCCTCGCCGGCAGCGCCCCCGGCACAGCCGGACGCCCCGGAGTGCGCGTTCTCCCACCGTCCCCCTTGGAACCCCTTTTCCTCCTCCTCGTACCCCTCCTGCCCGCCACAGCCCAACCCCGATCTATTGGGGGAGCCGCGGCGGGCAGGGAGAGCGATCGATCCCGCGGCGGCCGGCACCAGTCCGACCGCCGGTGCCCCCTTCTCCCTCCGTCCGGCAAACAGGCCCCGCAGGGGGGACGTCGCCCGGTCCCTCATATCGGGCCGCGTCTTCGGAAATGGAGACACGGCCCGATCCACTCGTTCCATGTGGGCCGGAGACGCGCCCCGGTCCTTTTCCTTCTTCCCTCCTGCTCTCCATACTAGCACCTCATCCTCCAGTCGATCCCTTTCTCTCCGCCAAACTTTCTTTTCTTATCTCCTTTTCTCTCTTTCTACCATCAACTTTTTCTCCTCTTCCATATACAATCTTTTCCATCCTTCACTAATCTTCTTCTCCACCTCCACCTGCCTCTCCAGTTCTACCAATTCCTCATTCTTCTGCTTCAGTGTCCTATCCCTTTCCAAGTCCTTATTCCTTGTTGTTGCCTCCCAGTACTTATTCATTATATTGCACACTTTTACCACATCCTCACAGTAGCACCTCATCGTTTTTACCATTCATCACCTTATCCTTTTCTGTACGGCTCATCCTTTTACTTCTTTCACACACATCATCCAGCATCCCAGAACATCCCTTTATCCGTTCCATCCTCTGCAAAATAAAATCTTTGCACTTTTCCCAATTCCGACCCTCAGGCCATGCTTTCACCTCCTCCGTCTCTGTATCCTTTTTCTCTTCCTCCCTGTGCCCCTCAATTCCTGGCCCTATCCTTTCCTCCTCATCCAATTTTCTTCTTTTCCCCTCTCCCGTTTCTTTCTCTCCATCCGCTCCCCCTACTTCACCCCTCCCCTCGGCGGCTGCTTGAACCACCGACGCGCCCGCCGTTGGCGCACTGGCAGCCACACCCTCGTCCGGTCCATCGTTTGTTGACGACAGGGGGGGGCTGGGACCATAGCCCCCCCGTGTCGGCCCGACGTATCCGATCCGCCGGAGATCTTCGCCTTTTTGTCACTCATCATGTTTGTAAAGGGGGGCATGACGGCGGCCCCCCAACCCGGGCGGCTTTTCGGGCCGCCCCCTAGGGCGGTTTGGCTCAACGGAGCGTCAGGAGCCCGCCCTGCCCCCGCTGTGGATCCCCGGTGAAGTATTCACCGAGGATCTTACTACTCCCGGGCGCAGCTGCCCACCCGGGAGGCCGGTTTCCGTACTGGCATTAGGGACCCGGCTGCCCCCGCGGTGAGGTCGGTTCGCCCGCACCAGCTGCCCCGTCCGGTCACACCTCACCTGTAGGGGCGCTATTGGCCGAGTCCGATCCCGTCCGGACCTGGCCCGCCCCTACTCTCCCGACCGAGGTTGCGGGGGCGAAGGGGATCTAAATGTTCCCCTCTGCCCCTCTCGGTCAGGAGTCTCCTGGCTCTGGGAGGGGGGTGAGCGGCCTGAAAGTCCGCCCTTGCGAACCGGCCGCCCTGCCCCTCTCCCGGAGGCGCCTGGTCTGACTTCCTGTCACGGGGGGG
>NW_022639597.1:910784-915122 GCF_010583005.1 Odontomachus brunneus
GGGTGTATATCAGTTGGACACGGGGCAATTGGACACAGTCCAATCACAAGTCGCTGTTCCAAGGGACCCTACAAATGTCTTTAATCACACGGTACTGTGATTGGCTGTGTCCAAGTGCACCGCTCCTCCTTGCAACGCGTCTCCCCTGCCCGACCAGGCACCTCCTATCTCCCCTGCGCCGGGCCCTCATTTGATCCGGAGGACCCGGCGGCATTGTAGGGGGTTGCGGCGCACCCGCAGGTACCCCGGGGGAGGGAACGCCAGCGGTGGCGTCCCCTTCCCGCTCATGGGTGCGCAGTCCCTCGATTCCGCGCTGATACGCGGGTAAGTGAGGCGCCGCCCTCCTCCTGCGGCGTCTCACCCCATCCCGATGGGTGACTTCGCCCCTCCTGACGCGCTCCGCCTCCTCCTTCTGTGCCATCACTGCGTCACAGAAGGAGGTGACGGTGGACCAGTCCTCGTCTTCCCCAAGCATGGCCCTGATAAGGGCCGGGGGAGAAAGGTCCGCCCCTACCACATCTATTAGGACTCGGCGCTCCACATCCCAGGAGGGGCATTCCTTCAGGGTGTGTTGCGCCGAGTCCACCTTAGCACCACAGTGGTGGCAGCGGGAGTTAGGCTCCCTGCCAATCCTGTGCAGGTACTCACCGAAGCATCCATGTCCGGTGAGCACTTTAGAACATTAAACCTGTCTTTTATATTAATAAATTTTGTATTATAATAAAGATAATAGTTAAAAATAACAGGTAAGTTTTCAAAAACAAACTTTTAGTAAAAACTCACATTTTCGTTATAGATACTTGGTATAGATAAACAGCAACTTGATATAGAAGTTGAAGGACTGTGCATCGCAGTATTATATAACACAGTTTCAGGTGCTGTTGTTGTTGGGAGTTTTTTTTTTATAATTAGTTGTAGTACTAAACAAAAGAATGAAATAATCAATATATGCTTCAGTACAATTTAAAATGAGATCAAAGTAATTAGCACTCACCTTCGATGTTTTATTATATCAACTAGAAACGTCAAATCGTTATAAAGACCCCATGTAGGAGTATATGTTAAATGGTTGGCTCCAGCACCAGATCATCCTTGAGATTGAATAATTTTCTTTCTTTCTTTTGCAAACCGCTGTCGTAGTTGGAGAAATCTATGTTCAACCTCAGGACCTATACAGATATAACCTCATCCAGATAGCCAAATCTGCTAAAACAGATTTTCCGCAGAGTCTGTTATCAGGATCTGTTGACAGAAAGACAACAGATTGTACTCAGAATTTGTTTAACAGACTCTGACGACAGATTGATGGCAAATTGTGCGCAGGATTTGCTAACGCAGATTGCACGCAGAGCCTGCCGACAAACTCTGACGACAGATTGACGGCAGATTGCGCACAGATTCTGTCGTTTCTTTAATTAAATTTTGTAAGTTCTTTAATTCTGTAGGTTCTTGTAAGTTCTTTAATTCTGTAAGTTCTTTAATTAAATAGTATATGTATGCTATTAAATGGGGTAGTTTCATATGCACACAGTGTAATAGCTCAATAAAATGTTGCTTTCCGTAATAACCTTATAGGTCTCACGGAAAAACAACATATTGATTGGCTGTCACGCAAACTTCCGTCGCACGGCAAGCGTTGCCGCGTTCTGTGTGTAGGAGCCATAAAACGAATAGAAATCTGTGATCGGAGAGTTTGGTTAGTGTGCTTATCCCTATGGCCTATGGCATCGTATACTTGATACGTGTACTAAATATGTAGTAACTTTCTATTAAATAATCTTAATATCGACGATGTATATAAATAACGGTATATTAAGCTGCTATCCCCGATAGCCAAGCCTGCGCGATCAACTTTCGAGTAAAGTTTGATCTCAACTGTTGGTCGCAAATAGGCATTTTGGATTTTTAAATTACGCCGTACTACCTTCATAATAGTCTTTCTTTGTCTCATTGTTAATTTGTGCAACGATTTACGCGAGGTGGATAATTTTAAATATGGCTTCATATTTACGTAACTTTGTTGTTGCAAGTCCAGGTCCAAAATGTAGAACGCTTGAGAATCGTTGAGAAAACTCGTTGAACACCACGTTAAATATCACTTGAATATGACAAACTTGTCAAACACAATTCACTCCGAGTTGAACACGGAATAAACAAATATGTAACCTACTATACTTAAGGCGGAAAGCACACACTCTTGCATAAAGGCATAATGCACAACGCATAAGGAAATGATGTACTTCGATATAGAAGAATTAAATACAACCACTCACTGAGCGTTCAAGCTCCTGCGCATGCGTAAGTTACTTTTCTGCCAATCAAAAGTCTGGACGCAAAGTATGGTCATATGAATATAGAAATATTGGAACGGAACAGTTATGGAAGAAAGATTAAGCCAATCAGAGTAATTCTCAATTATTCAAAATTATTCTGATTGGCTCTATCTCTGCCCCGTTACTGTTCCGTTCCGTTATTTCAATTTCTTCTGATCGCAACCTCATTCACCCGTGTAATTCGTATCATAAAAATGTCCACGGCAGTCATTATTTCGTCACAAATTCAGGTTTAAGCGTCGCAACGCAAGGATGTGATCGTACGTAATTTTACATTTTTTGGGACATACTTGCAATTATTTGCAAGGGTTCTATCTGCGACGGACTTTTACTTCAGTACCCAGATAACACAGAGATGAACAGAAATTCTTAGAGAATTCATTTTAAAGAATATATACACAATTAGAAAAATAAATATCTGAACAATTCGTAAAGAAGCAACCACAATAAATTCGTCTTGAGGTATTCCTCAGAAGTTTATTATAGCGAATACTTTACGACTTAATTCTTAGAACACTCTGAGAATTCATGAGTAATTACAAGTGTTTTATTTGTTACAATTATTTCTTGTGGCTGCATGCAGCAGATACACATATCATTTTCAGTGCTTTGTATGTGTATTGTTATAATTGGAACTTTCTTTGCAAATGATATGATAAAAAGAAAAGTGATACTATTGAATTGAATCGTAAGAATATGGTTGAATTGGGTTTATATTTTACAAAGTGCTACTTTATAACTTAAAGATGGCTATTTTAATATAATTCTAAAGGTGACTATTTTAATATAATTCTTTTTTTATTCTATATGATTCTTGTACAATTTTAAATTCTTCTTTTATGTAGTGAAAAGTTGGATGTATTTTAATTATTTCAGTTGAAAGAAAACTGTTACTCATCAAACATCAACAAACATTAACGTTACATCAATATTATGATTTTTCAGTTAACTGTAAGTGTTACATATATGTTGTACGTAATAGTTATATTGTTGAGCGAAAATTATAATATTAATGTAACGTTACTTTTAATCCGTAACAGATACCATGCCTTTTTAATCAAGCTTTTTAATCAAGAAAAATGCTTTATAGTTTGAAAATAATACTTTACGAATATTGTATTATAACTAGACATGTATAATAACAGTCTCAATTTTTTAGTAATCTAAAAGAAAATATTAATTGATTATAAAATGAACACAATGTGGATAGTGTTGAAATAAAATACACTGAAAAACAAATAATCGGAAAAAGAAAAAAAAATTATGTTTTAATCTAACTCTACAAATTATAGATTATATAAAAAATATAAACAAGTATTGTTAAATTAAATATAATATTAAAATCTTAGAGGGTTTTTAGATGCAATCGTTACAGATAGTGCTTGCACATTTGGTGCATACTAGTTAATTGCATCTAACATACGAGGTATGACTATTAAATAACGAGACTGACGCTGCTACAGAAGAAGTGCGCATGCGCCAAACGCCAGCAAGCCACAGTTGTTATCGTGAAGCCTTCTCTTTCGAATGCAGTGCCTCTCGCTTCTGTAAACAAATCAGTATAGCCGTAGCCTTCATTCGCATTAGAGTTGTTTTTTTGTTTCGCCGGAAAAATGTTAAGTGTAACAGTAGAGCAACGAATTGTTGTGAAATTTCACATGAAACTTGGAAAAACTGCTACTGAAACATATAATTTATTGAAAGAAGTGTATGGCAATGAATGTTTATCGCGCGCACGTGTTTTTGAGTGGTTTAAGCGTTTTCAAGATGGCCGAGAAGACGTTCAAGATGATTCACGCCCGGGTCGCCCTTCCACCTTAAAAACGGATGACAATATCGAAAAAATCGGTAATCTGATTCGATCTGACCGTCGGTTAAGTATTCGTGCGATTGCTGAAATTGTACAAACTGATAAAGAATCCGTACGGCAAATTGATAAAGAATCCGTACGGACAAGTCATGGGTTCTCCACCAAGACAATGCGCCGGCTCATTCCGCATTGTCA
>NW_022639597.1:915132-919304 GCF_010583005.1 Odontomachus brunneus
TCCCAGTGTTAGACCATCCGCCTTATTCGCCAGATCTTGCGCCGTGCGACTTCTATCTGTTTCCTAAGGTGAAATCTGCCTTAAAAGGAACAAGATTTGAGTCCGTTGAAGCTGTGAAAGAGAAAGCGGCACGCGTCCTGAAGGAGCTGACAGAAGAAGACTTCCAGCACTGCTTCGAACAATGGAAGATTCGCATGGAGCGTTTTAGGGATAGAGGAGGGGTGTATATTGAAGGTGATAATAAGTAAAAATGTATGAAATCAAAATAAAATGTTTTACAGCGTCAGTCTCGTTATTTAATAGCCACACCTCGTAATACTTCTTTGGACTTAATCATATCTTCTAAGACATTTATTACATCTTACTCTAGATGGCAAAATAATTTTAGATCTTTCAATTTCTTTAATTTTTAAATATATGAAATTGTTAAACGCAATGGCTTATGAATATATTGAGTTGTAAGACGTCTTTTAAGTTCAGGTTCTACTAACTGAAAAGCAAGAGTTTTTACTCTTTTGTGTGAAGAATGAGTCATATTGAGCTGAAGATTAAGAAAATTATTTTCATAAAAGTAACGTTAACAGTACCATGGAGTCACTGTGACCCCAGAAAAACAAATGCATATAATTCATAGATACTTACAAATAACTTGATGATCTTTTCTTCTGTCACACTGAAAACTGTTACTCGAAAGATACTGAAGATATTAGCGCCATACAGTGAATAGTTTAAGAATTATCACGAAAATAAAATTAGTTGGGGTCCCTGGGACCTCATGGTACCTGTTACGGGTTAAAGTTGATGTTCATTGAATATCCTTCCAGTAAACACTATCAGTAACATAACATCAATGTTATAATTTCTTACTTAAGAATGTAACTAACACGTATTATACTGTATTTATATTGTTAAATAGGAAATTATAACATTGATGTTACTGTTAGTTAGTATTTACTGGGTTTGCATTTCTCTTTCTGTATATAAATATTATCCTTTTTGAATTCATAAAATATACATTTATGTTCATATAGTATAACTCTATATTAATACTCTAAGAAATTCTGAGGAACTCCGATCATGGTGCATGTAACTTCCTAAATCATTCTTATAGTATTCTTCCACAAATTCCTAAACAAGTACAATTTAGGGGGAGCGGTGCACTTGGACACTGTGCATTTGGACACAGCCAATCACAGCACCGTGTGATTAGAGACATTTGTAGGGTCCCTTGGAACAGCGACTTGTGATTGGACTGTGTCCAATTGCCCCGTGTCCAACTGATATACACCCCAATTCAGGAAAGGAGAAAACTTTAGGAACACTTAAGAGAAAAATTAGGAACACTTAAAAAATTCATCGTGCTATCTGGGTAATTCAAAGGATCAAAATCAAGTGGACAATCGCGTTGAGATATTTATTTACCAGAAGCTACAATTGAAGGAAGGTAGGATTCTTTAGTCACTTCGTTTTCTTCATGTGCGATATCCCAATATTAAGTACGCAATATTCACGTGCAGTGAAATACGCGCAATATTCACGTGAGACTTTTTTTGTGCATTTTCTTGACAAATTATGTACCGATTTCTGCAACACATACATTTTGTGCATGTGCGGCTGAAAGTGGTACATAATTTGTCGACGAGTCAATACGATTACATTATGTTTCAAGGTTACAAGAGATAGAAGACTAGAAGACGCGTAGTACGTCGCATGTCCGTACATTGTTTTCCGTCTAGGGAAAGAGAGAAGGTAGGGGAGGAGAAAATGTCATCTTATGAGGAAATTCAAGATTTCACGTGTCTGTTATAACAAAGAAGTAGTAATAACAACTTCAATAGCATCTTATACACATTAACAACGCAGAAGTGGAAGCAGACTATCAGCCAACGTTGAGTTCTTCACGAACGTTGATAGGTAAAAAACGTGAAAGATGGCTGGCGTATTATGTTTCACAATTGTTCACAATACTTAAACGCATCCTCTGTCTTTATATCAGTATTTTTTCATATTTGTATTTCACAGCTGTCATGTTACGTTTGTTAAATGAGGATATACAATTTGTCGCGCTGCATTGAATAATATGAATTAATTAACTCTCCATTTCGTGTTCTTTATAGAAATATACACGAAATATATACAAATACGTACATACCGATGTCATCTGTCTTTTTTGTTTATTTAATGTTGACATCCTGATTTTTGAATCTTTATTTGGCAAGGATACCAAATGACTGTAAAGATCCATATCCCAGTTTATCCGATTATCATGATTATGAACCAAACCCTGTGTTTGATGGCACAGAATTGCAAACCACCTCCAACAGTGGTAGTATATCCAATGAAATTTGCTTGCTTTTTAGTTTGTCATGTTTACTTAGTGTTATGCATAATTGTTTATTGCAGCTGTACAACATGCGGAACAAAAATTAGATTTGGCAAGTAGCGGTACAGGTACTGCAATAGATTGGTTGGAAAGCCCAGTAATCGACGGCACAATCGAAGAGAACTGTGAGGAAGCTTTGGTAGATACTCCAGTTATTGAATCTGGTGTGTGACCTTTAACCTTTTGTTAGTAGCCAGTAAATGCCATGATATTCAGAGCATAACAGAATGGGAGCGGTGCACTTGGACACGGTGCATTTGGACACAGCCAATCACAGCACCGTGTGATTAGAGACATTTGTAGGGTCCCTTAGAACAGCGACTTGTGATTGGACTGTGTCCAATTGCCCCGTGTCCAACTGATATACACCCTAACAGAATTATATATAACGTTGTATAGAGAATTATATAGAACGTTGTATAGAGAGTTTGTTAAATTGCATGGTATAAGAATGAAAGAGGAAAAGGAAGGTAACAACTGTTACATATAGCTTCTTAAATAGGTTGCATTAACTTCATATAAGATTGAATCTCCTGTAGGGGTATATTCGAAAACATCACCCGTGTACATTCTTTCTCTTTTTATTCCACTGTAGTATCTCTTGTACTCCAATGGAGTATTTTAGGTACATTCGAATTACATTTCTGAACGCACTGTAGCAGGATAATAACACTGGTCTGTTATAATCGCGAATAGCACCAGCGTTTTCGAAACACTTCTCAAGGAATTTCGATCGCGCCACGACAAGGAAGCGGATGTGCAAGTGCTGCGATAAGCACCACCTTGCACATTCCGCATTTAGGACTTCAACTCCAAACGCATCGAACCATTACCAAATATGGTAATGTTCTTGTCGCCAGGCACCCCCTCCGACAAGTCTAAAACAATACTATAAAAACGCGGAGAGACCGCTCGCAGTAGGCTTAACATCTCGGTCTCTCGCCGCGACATACGCGTCATACGTGACTTACGCGCGGTTCGCATATTAACTCATAAGTACGGGAGTTGTAACTAAAACATACAAGTGTATTTATCAAATAAACCTTTATATATATATTACTACAAAAGGTAGTCTAAACTTTTACTACATTTTATCCACCGCCACACACCCTGCCGCGCCCGCAACACCGATCTCGAACTTTTTCTTCGTGTCCCGGCAACACGGGCACGACAGGTCAATGGATAATTTGTTACATAGATTTTCTGATGTATTTCAAATTACGTGGATTTTTTTATGTATTTCTAATATAGTTATTAGGTGCGCAACTAAGTTCTCGCTGTTTTTTTTTTTTTAGGAAAATGCAATTTTATTGTGAAAAAATGGTTACAAATGAATCATTCAAAGTATTGCCCATCGCTAGCTACAACTTTTTCCCATCTTTCTGGCAGAGCTCGAATACCGTTACGGTAAAAGCGTTCGTCTTGTGATGCTATTCACGAATCAAGTCATTTTTTGATGTCTTCATATGAGCGGAACTGCTGATCAGCCAGACCATGTGCCATCGAACGGAGCAAGTAATAATCGGACGGCGCAATATCTGGGGAATATGGCGGGTGGGGTAGGACTTCTTATTTGAGCGTTTCCAAATAGGTTTTAACGGGTTTGGCAACATAAGGCCAAGCGTTGTCATACAGTAGAATCACTTTTTCGTGCCTCTGCTCGTATTGTGGCCGTTTTTCGCGCAGTGCTCGGCTCAATCGCATCAATTGAATTCGATACCGTTCCCCAGTGATGGTTTCGTTCGGTTTCAACAGCTCATAATAAATAACACCGACCTGGTCCCACCAA
>NW_022639597.1:919713-921131 GCF_010583005.1 Odontomachus brunneus
TATATATATATATATATATATATATATATATATATATATATATATATATATACAGGGTGACCAATTTTAATCTATAATTCCGAATATCTCCTAAACTACCCGTTCTACGGGAAAATAGTTGGGACAAAAATATTCAGGACAGAAGGATTCACAAATCTGTGCTAATGACCTTTACTTTGAGATGACCTTTCAAGGTTATTTGAAGGTCAAGGTCTTTTTTTTCAATGGGAACCCCTATTTTTGACCCCGAATTTGAAAAGAACAGGAAATTTTACGTTCAAAATATTTTGACAATTTTTTATATGATCTTCAAAGGTCAAATGAAGGTCAAATGTCTAAAAATGGCTGTAGAGCTGTTTTTCGGACTGATTATTGTTTTTTTTAGGATTGACAAGCGTTGGAGGAACTTTAAAAAGTAAGTGTGATACGCTATGACCTTCTTGACCTTTAAGTTAACTATGAAGGTCATTTGAAGGTCGAGGTAATTATTTGAAATAGAAATCCCTATTTTTGACGTTGGATTTGAAAAAGCAGGAAATTAACGTGAGTAAAGACACGTCTTCGCGATTTTCATCGCTCGTGTGAAATCCACCACACGAAGGTGAAAATCGCTTTCTTGCACGCTCATTGGAGTAAGAAATTTTTCTTATTTTTGGCGTTACCAAGAAACAACGACGTGGATGTAGTAAGTACTGTTTCCTTTGGGGTACTTGATTCCCGTGAGTTCCCTTGCCTCTCACGTTTGGGGTGCTTGATTCGCGTGAGTCCCCTTGCCTCTCACGTTTGGAGTGCTTGATTCCCGTGAGGTAACGCCAAAAGTAAGACTCCAATGCTTGTCAATCCTAAAAAACCATAATCACTCAGAAAAACAGCTTTACAGCCATTTTTAGACATTTGACCTTTATTTGACCTTTAAAGGTCCTATAAAAAATTTTCAAAATATCATTTTGAACGTAAAATTTCCTGTTCTTTCCAAGTCCGGGGTCAAAAATAGGGGTTCCCATTGAAAAAAACCTTGACCTTCAAATAACCTTGAAAAATCATCTCAAGGTCAAGGTCATTAGCACAGATTTGTGAACCCTTCTGTCCTGAACATTTTTTGTCGCAACTATTGTCCCGTAGAATGGGTAGTTTAGGAGATATTCGGAATTATAGATTAAAATGGGTCACCCTGTATGTATATATATATATACAGGGTGTTCGGAAAGTACCGGGACGCCCGAATATCAGGAAATTGATGTGCTTCATTATCGTGAGTCCCCTCGCCTCTCACGTTTGGGGTGCTTCATTATCGTGAGTCCCCTCGCCTCTCACGTTTGGGGTGCTTCATTATAACAAATGTTCAAAATGCTCCCCCTGAACGGCCTGACACTGAGTTAATCGGTTGTAAGAACTTGAGACCGCATTCCTAGTGTATT
>NW_022639597.1:921141-921529 GCF_010583005.1 Odontomachus brunneus
ACTTAATTATAACAAATGTTCAAAATGCTCCTCCTGAACGGCCTGACACTGAGCTAATCGGTTGTAAAAACTTGAGACCGCATTCCTAGTGTATTCCTGTGGTATGTATCTCGTCTCATCAACTATTCGGCGACGCAAATCATCAGGATCGTTAGGTTTGGTGATGTAGACCTTACTTTTTAAATATCCCCAAAAGAAATAGTCAAGAGGCGCCAAATCAGGTGACCGAGGTGGCCACTCGATTGGACCTCTCCTTCCTATCCATCTATTGGGGAAAAATTCGTCCAAACATCGTCGTACTTGTAAAGCGTAGTGAGCCGGTGCCCCATCCTGTTGGAACCAAACATCGTTAAGGTTTGGACCAGCGATAGTTTGTATTGCCGGCACA
>NW_022639597.1:921539-921748 GCF_010583005.1 Odontomachus brunneus
GCCAAAAGAAATAGTCAAGAGACACCAAATCAGGTGACCGAGGTGGCCACTCGATTGGACCTCTCCTTCTTATCCATCTATTGGGGAAAAATTCGTCCAAACATCGTCGTACTTGTAAAGCGTAGTGAGCCGGTGCCCCATCCTGTTGGAACCAAACATCGTTAAGGTTTGGACCAGCGATAGTTTGTATTGCCGGCACAATCTCATCT
>NW_022639597.1:921758-922514 GCF_010583005.1 Odontomachus brunneus
CGGCGACGCAAATCATCAGGATCGTTAGGTTTGGTGATGTAGACCTTACTTTTTAAATATCGCCAAAAGAAATAGTCAAGAGACACCAAATCAGGTGACCGAGGTGGCCACTCGATTGGACCTCTCCTTCTTATCCATCTATTGGGGAAAAATTCGTCCAAACATCGTCGTACTTGTAAAGCGTAGTGAGCCGGTGCCCCATCCTGTTGGAACCAAACATCGTTAAGGTTTGGACCAGCGATAGTTTGTATTGCCGGCACAATCACAAATCAACAAATTGTTGGGCCGTATTTTATCGCAGGGAACATAAATGCTGAGAATTATCTGCATCTATTACGAACGCAAGTGGTCCCACGTATCCAAGAAATTCTTGGACCTGCTTTTGAACAAGTTTGGTTTCAACAAGATGGAGCCCCAGCTCACTTCGCGGTAGTTACTCGAGATTACCTTAATGAAGTGTTTCCTAATAAATGGATTGGTAGAAGAGGATCGATTGAATGGCCGCCCAGATCACCGGACTTATCACCGTTGGACTACTTTTATTGGGGATACTTGAAGAGTAAAGTGTTTGAGAAAAAACCTGCCGATATTAATGAATTGCAAGCAAGGATAATAAATGTTTCTAATTCAATCACACCAGAAATGTTGCGAAATGTTCAGGAAAGTATTTACATACGTATGGGTCACTGCCAAGCAGTGCACGGGCAACAGTTTGAACACTTAATACATTAAATACAACACACACACACACACACA
>NW_022639597.1:924655-927829 GCF_010583005.1 Odontomachus brunneus
ACATTTTAAAACATATATTTTAAAAGAATCTATTCTCTTTTTTTAAATAAATCATATGCTTTCGTATATGGATATACCATATGTACACAATATAAAGCCTCTCTCAATCAAAATGACAGTGACGCAGTAGGTAAGGTGAACGACACAAGAATCAGCCCAAGTAACAGACTCACGTCAAAATGACGTAAAAAACTGGTCATAACTGGTCGAATGACGTCAAGTGACTAAATAAAGACGTCTTTAAAACGTCTTTTTTGTGATATCTTAATGACGTTTCTGTATAACGTCTTAAAAACGTATTATTGACGTTTAGAGACGTCATAAAACGTCATTAAGTCGTCGAAAATGTTGTCATCGATCTGTGACATTAGATTATCATTTTGACGATATTCTCACGATATTTTTTATCATTCCTTGGTTATTTTTTTATCCTGAACTTACTTAGATTTGGATGTCATTTTGACGTGTCTGCTACCTGGGAGAGGTCTCAAGCTCGAATCTCAGTAATGCCCATACAGCACAGAAGCTTGCAGCAACATTGCTACAATGTTGCAAAGACTTTGCAGTGACATTAATTTGCAATATTACTTTTGCAATATTGCAGTAATATTTAAAAAAATATTAGGAATATAATATATTTTATTTATTTACCAGTTATTTTTGTTACTTGTATTTCAAATTCAGTAATGTTTTACACCAATAATACTTATAGAATAATACTTATAATAGCACTCGTTAGTGGCAATTATTAATTTGTCTTATTGCATATTTTTTCTACTTCTTATACTGTTTTTTCGGAGAAAATACTTTCTTTAGATTTAATATACGTACTTGTTTAATTTTGTGGTTTTTTTTTATTTCATTAAAATATTATATTCTTAAACAAAATATCATTTTTTTAAATGATGAAAATAAAACTTTTATTTCGTTCAAGGAAACCATTTGATGAAACAACACTATTGTTTTAAATAATATTTTTTAAAAGTTTCTCTCAAAATTTAGTAATTCGATTTGTTTAATTTGGATTTTCTTGGATTTTTTAATTTTTTTTTGTTGGATTAATCATTATAACATTTTGTTAAAAATGTAAAAGTAATCATCACTTGTTCACTACATTACATCAATATTCATCGCATATCGAATGTTGCATTGTTTCAATATCTATCAACAAATTATCCAATAAACAACAAGTAAAAATTATATAACTATTATTTGGTGTTTGCTAGGTATGTCATAATATACTGTGAACTATAAGGATATATTATATAAGCATGATTTGTAAGAACATCGTTGGAGTCATCAGAGTCACCGCGTGCGCGCTCGATCCGTCACGTTAAGCAACAGTTTTTAGTGCGATCAGGAGATAGATGGGTGACCGGTGTTTTTTCTACCGCTTGGGATCGAAATTATCGCAGAAGTATTCATGAAAGTTTGGAATGTGTTGACAACCTTCGATATCTAGTAGTTTATGAAACATGAGAAAATTAGGAATATAAGTATATTTCTGTAAACATTATTATTTTCTCATTTTTCACCTTTGCATAATAATTCTCAGTATTTGATTACTATCAATATTTAACAGTATTCACCAGAATTTATTATCAGTATTCACCAGAAATTAAGTATTGGCCAAAAAATTATTGAATTACTGGTAATATTTAATCACTAATAATTTTTCAGTATTTCTTAGTATGATATTTCTATAAGGGTAACGAGTATACGCGAGTATGCATGAGTATTTTTGAGCAGATTCCTTCTTTTTAACGCTTTTTCAGCTGGTGAGTGAAAGTGCGTTAATACGTTCTTCTTTTACTCACTTTCATTTCAATGTAGATCTGTATTAAAACGAAACTGATAGCGCACTAAGTGCGCACTAAGGCTTGTTCACAGTATGTTATTATATTGAAAGATTGTCTTAAATAAATTCTCAAATATTTTTAACCAGTAATATAATATGTATAACATCCGTACGAATCATTTTATTACCTAAAATATTTTTAAATATGTATTTAAGACACGATCTTAGATATGAAAATATATTGTAAACAAGCCTTAGTGTGCACTCAGTGCGCACCAGTTCTGCCAATGAAAAACGCTATGAATAAAAGAGGAACGTATTAACATGATGTCACTCACTAACTGAAAAAAGAGTGTTAAAAACGAGCAATCTGCTAAAAAATACTCATCCATACTCGCATATACTCGTCGTATTTTCCACTTAAATAAAAAATAGAGCCAAGTGCTACTAACATGATTACTAATTAAAAATTATTAAATTATACCGTCTTGTTTCTTCTTTTATTCCTATAAGGAAAGGCGGGCAAGATGGAACGTTTTTTTGAAACGTTTTTGTTGTAAAAAAACATGGTTAAAATAAAATTAATTTTTAAAAACGTTATAGCATATAGTTTGGACTATTTTCTTAAAAGTTAGCACAAGAAAAAATATATTTCTTACATTTTCTTATGGAAAAATAATAAAAAAGAAAGTGATGTCGATTTTTGACTTATCCAAAAGATGCGGGAAAGATGGAATACTAAATAAAAGTCATAATCCATTTTAATATAAAAAAGATCATATTTTTATGGATACGTACCTAAAAAGCAATAAATAGTACCAACAAAAGTTAATAGATGCTCAATATTTTTTTCCAGCTAATTTAAATACTAATATTTGCAAAGATTTTTTAGTCATACTATATAATTTTGTGTCCATCTTCTTAGCATATTATTTATTCTTGCACAGTAGGTTTTCTATTTCTTAGCATATTACTTATTCTTGCACAGTAGTCTTTTCTATTTCTTTGGAGAATACGTTCTGAGAAACAATTTAATTTCTTCGCATAACTGCCTTTTTGTGGTGTCTATACAATATGCCAAGAAGTATTAGGTGGTAAACTTAGTTCCTGCGGCTCACAGTTAGATGACGTTAGTTGTAGGTGTAATTTATTTTGACATCTGAAACTGGCTGCATTTTAGAGGTTAGACATTTGTCAATAAAATTCAGTGCGAAGAGATTCATTTAAGCGAGCAGTGCTATTTTTTCTTTTGATTAAATATGGAACGTGATAAGTTGTTTTTTCGACATGTGCTGCTTCATTACTTTGACTTGAAAAAAACTGCAGCTGCAGCTCATAAATTGCTTTTCGAAGCTTATGGCAATTATGCTCCATCG
>NW_022639597.1:927839-927987 GCF_010583005.1 Odontomachus brunneus
GATAAAATTGATTAAATGATAAGTTGTTTTTTCGACATGTGCTGCTTCATTACTTTGACTTGAAAAAAACTGCAGCTGCAGCTCATAAATTGCTTTTCGAAGCTTATGGCAATTATGCTCCATCGGAAAGAACATGCCAAGTATGGTT
>NW_022639597.1:930798-931047 GCF_010583005.1 Odontomachus brunneus
TAATAAATAATATAAATCCTGCAGAAGAACCTATGTTATTAGAAGCAATTTTATGTACTAAATTAAAAGGCAAAGCAATGATAGATTTCGACACTAGAGATATTCAAAATTTTGAACAATTAAGAAATGAATTAGAAACATGTTACTCGGTACGAAAAAGTATAACTAGTTCACAATTAGAATTTAATTCAATAAAACAAAAACCCGGAGAAAGTGCTCAAACTTATGGATTACGTGTAGACAAATTAG
>NW_022639598.1:0-83484 GCF_010583005.1 Odontomachus brunneus
CGTAAAATTTTCCGCTTTTTCATTTTCCGGTGTCAAAAAGGGGGGTTTTTATTTTAAAAAAACCACTTCCGGTTGGAGTAACCCACTTTCGGTCAAAATCAAAAGTTGAAAGGTACGCCATTTTGGTTCCCCCTCGAAACCCTACAACTTTTATATGAAACTTTTTTCGATTCCTGGCCACACAAACGAGTTATTGGAGGTGATAGATTCAGATGACTCACCCTGTATATAGGACCGGATATATGGATGCAATCCACGTCACGTACTAAAATATTTTAATGAATATCACATACTAAAATATTACTGGTATATTCATTAACTTTGCGTTTCAATTTTGAATAAAATATTGGGTTGTGTAATAAGTAATTTCGGATTATATATTTAGGTAAAATAAAATGATCAAAATTTAATGTCATTATGATTTTACGAAATAATATACGCGTAGTTTTGATTTTTTCCGACTCTTGCTGTACATATTGCTCGTAAAATTATAACGACCTAGATATATAATTGTTTCATTACACCTGGAAAATCCGAAATTACTCATTACACAACTCATTGTTATTATATATTACAAACCGTAATCACCCAATATTACAATTATAATCGTTTCATACCTGAGAAATCCGAAATTATTTATTACATAGTCCAAAATTGCATCCGTACATTTCCTATATATTTTCCCCGGCACACACACGGAAAAATATTATTCTACTGCTAAGAAAAACGATTTCTCAGTTTACTTTCCTTCTTTTAAGTAATGGTTATCTCTAACAAAGGATATTTTCTTGATAATAGTCTGAAGTCATACAACAAATTTCAGAAAAGTTCATGTACTCAAAGGAGGAATTTATTCTCTTTACAAGAATATAGTAAAATTCTATTAAAAGTGATCTCGACTCTACATAGTAAGTAAATCGAATTTTTGTTTTCATTTAATATTCTTTATGGAAATACTGAACTGTAATAGGATTCAGAATGTCTTCTGAATAAACTTGATAAGCTCTTGCGTGATAGGTTCGGGGAGAAATGAATTTACGAAATACTTGAAACAAATAACATTTGCTTGAATGCAGTATACATCTTTCTGTGTACGCGATGTGTTAAACGAGACGACGTGTTAAACTCGTGGAAGGAGCTAACGAACGAACTCGTCTTTTTCGCACAAATGATCCCCGAAGAGGTGGCTCCCGCGACCGCGCGTGTCATCAGCAGTAAACGCGAATGCCGAGGGAAATCGAAGCACGAAGGATCGCTGTAGACGCGAAAAATCACGATCCGCCCCTTCTTCATGCCGCTTTTCCTCTGGCGCGTCTCTCGCCTTCTTCTCTGCCGATTCCACCCTCGTCCTGTCTGTTAGTACGAGCGGAATGTTAATTTCCCACGGGGAGAGTCTAATTTATTACGCTTTTCACGAGCAAGCGCAGCTAGTTTTACACAGACGCGCGCTCGCGTTCGCGCTTAACCGAAGCACGAGAGAAAAAGGATCTAGACTGGTCGGTGGCGGGACTCGGGAAACGAGAGAAAGAAAACACAGTTCCGGCGAGGACAACCGCCGCAAGAGGCTGATTCAAGGCTGTATTATATGCCACTTGGTAGTCCCCGTGCTTTGCGCGGGAAGGAGATGGCTCATATTCGCGATATAGTCAGAGTGTAACGTTTTAACTCTAAATATGGATAGTAAATTTTACCCAGCCCGCACTTCATTTGTTCATAACTTCCTGCAAAATCATTGAAATTTAATCCTTCTCTTTTAATCGAGGTGGAAGACATGAGATGGGGAATATGAATTCACTAATGTTTTTGTGATTTAATGAAATTGAAAAACGTTATAATAAAAAGCAAAACAAACGGTTTTAAGAATGATAATGTTTGAAAGTTGATCCGAGTAAGTTTTAGCCATGTTTGGGATTAACGATGCTCGGCGCAAAGCCGGTGCAGTTTTCGTTCGTTAACGGAATTCAGCAGCTCCCTTCGAGAACGTTCAACTATTATTTTTATGGAATAATCAGGACGTCGTTTCAAGCGCACTTTGAGGATTTCCCATCTCGTTATGTTTCTTCGGAAGAACGGTAGACAAACGCCACAAAGGGATCATCCCTTTGTGTTTGCTGCAATTGTTTTGAAAATAGGACCGCGAAACGGTTGGCCTCTTCCAAAGACCTCTTGCGATGCAATTCGAAATGAATGGAGAAACGGATTGCTGGGAGCTGTGACCGTCGTGAGGTTTGTAACGCGATGAAAAGCAGCATAACAGTTAAGCTTTTCTGTTTCCTTTCGTTCCTAGAGAGCTCGGCAGAATTACACGCACACGCGCAAGTACGAACATACGTGAGTCGACCCGTCGTCAGTCGGAAAGGCGTCGGAGAGAGCGAGTCGTCAATTTCGTATAATCGTATTGAACTTTGACCCGATGAGATCTCAGTCGAACTGAATGTGGCCCGGCTGATAATTTGTGGACGAATCAATTCGGGCTTGAGGACATACTGTATCTGCTCAATCAATCAGAACGGCCCTCGAGCCATAATTCAGTCCGTTCACGCGGATTTGCCTAAACTGATGCGATCGGTTTTGCTCGGATTAGTTACGGTGACGAGAGCTGTCATTTTTCTTTTTCTTCTTTTCGTGGCTCACGGAGAGGCAATTACGCACGGAAAAGAATTGGAGAACGTTATCAACGACCTCTTCGTTCTCTTTCAGCTGTCCGTCTTTCACTCTTGTTCTACCTCTCCATCGTGGCTTATATTGCAACGACTCCCCTTCACAGGTGCAGAACCAACGAATTTATTCGTTTCACAGAGAGACAGGTAGGAAGGAAACGTGAGTTTCCTGCCGCGAAATTGATTTCCACGCGAATCGAAGTACGTCCCGAAAAGCGACAGACGCTCTTACCGGTCAGAGAATCGTTGTGCAACAAACAAGCCGCGATGCAAACGCTTCCCCTTTCATGGGCCGATCTCGCGTGCATTTGCATCGCATAGAGAAGTTTACCGAGTACGGAACGGCCAGCTTATGCGCTCTCTTGCCTTGCACCATGCCTCTGCTGTGAGGCAGAGCACTGCTCTGAGTTCGGGGCAGAGTCTGTGTGCAGGTACGCAAATCCTCGCGCATGTATCCGCCTCTCCGTGAGAATGTTACGCTAAATTCTCCCGCGGCCATCGAAATTTTCGGCTTTGAACGCTCTCTCCCATGAGTATCCGATAAGTTAGTGCGCGGCCTGCCTGTTTGTAGGAGCGCTTTCGGCGTAAACTGTCCTTCCCTTGATGCCAACTCATGAATCGCCGGCTCCAGTCCAGTGGATTGATTTACGAGACCAGAATCGCGATAATCATGCGTGATTGCAGAGGGAGCAAACCTCTCTCAAACTAGCAGGACCAAGTAAGTAAAATCGAATGGGACCTATCGCATTTTTTAGTACTCATTTTGTACTATTTTGTACCACAAAAAAAAATTTGTACCACGTGTCGTTTTAAAAAAAATCGTGACGCTGCTAACTTGATATCAAGCTAACAGGACCAAAAAAAAATAAAAAAAAAAATAAACCATGGTACACACAATTAGTACTAAATTTGTATTAATTTGTACCATTCGAAATAAATCGAAAATTTTATATTTTCCTTTTTAAACAACCCCTCCCTTATCTAAACCTAATATAAAGATAGCAGGATCACGATTTTTTCACTTTTTCTTGATGGTACAAATTAGTACAAATTCAAAAACGATAAAATCTATCATTTTTTATCGTTTTTTACCAGTTTTTATTTTGTTCTCTTTATATTAAGTTAGCAGGACCACAATATTTTTTTAAATAGTACAGGGTACAAAATTATTTTTTATAGTACAAAATAGTACACAATGAGTAATAAAAAACGCAATAAATATAATTTTATTCTATCGATTTAATTTTTAATAATCGAAAGAGAGAAATTTTATTTTTGAGGTTGGTTAAATGTGAGGTTGTTTTAAGGGGTAAACAGAAATATTTGCATACTTTTCTCGGTGGTACAAATTAGTACAAATTCAGAAACGATAAAATCTATTGCAATTTTCCGTTTTTCAATGATATTTACTCTGTTAGCTTAAAATTAAGTCAGCAGGATACAATTTTTTTAAAATAAAACAAGGTACAAAATTATTTTTGATAATACAAAATACTACACGATTAATGTAATTTTGTATCATTAAAAACAATTTTGTATTCCATATCCTTTAAGAGAAATCATGGTCCTACTGACTTAATATAAAGTCAGCAAAATAAAAATTGTTAAAAAAACGAAACAAATAATAGATTTTGTCGATTCAGAGTTTGTACCAATTTGTACCACCAAAAAAAGTATCAAAAATATTTCTGCCGACCCTTTAAAATAACCTTAACTTTGACTAGCTTCAAGAATAAAGCTTTCTGCTTCGATTATTAAGAATTAAAAGTAAAATCAAATCAAATTTATTGCATTTTTCAGTACTTATTGTGTAGTATTTTGTACCATTAAAAATGATTTTGTATATGTTGTTTTATTTATAAAAAATTGTGGTCCTGCTGACTTAATTTTAAGCTAACAGAGTAAATATCATTGAAAAACGGCAAATTGCAATATCGTTTCTGAATTTGTACTAATTTGTATCACCGAGAAAAGTATGCAAATATTTCTGAGAGAGGTAGGGAGCAACGAATTTCCGAGAATCATCCGAGGTGATCTCTTATCGACGCATCCCTACACTATCGAGAAATACACTAAAACGACAAATACACGATGCGAAAGTTAAGCCAAACAAGGTATTTGCTAATGACCGACGAATGTTTGCGACGTGGTATTGAACGAGCAAACGTTTCTCGCGCTTTTCAGGTGATGAACTGATCGAAATCAGAAAGGAATGATTTAACTTTAAAGTGACACATAGACGAGATACTCCTAAAGACTGTCAACCCTGGATAAATTTTCGACATGGCCAAAGGGCCCGAAAGGGCCCGGAGATAATTGAAGAACGATGACAATACCGACCGTTTTTCACACAAAGACGCTTATTTGTCCGTGTGACTACCCTTACGAAAAAACCCTCAATTTTGGGTGTTAACACTCAAATTTAGGTGTTTATCTTCAGTTTTTGGGTTTTTTCATATTATTTTCGTAAGAGTACATTATCGACATATAATACTGGACGAAGCATTGTGCCGAAATCGTAGTGACAGACGTAGAAAGAGACAAGCCGATATAAATAGGATAACAGTAAGAATATAGGATATAAGAAAAAGATGAAATATAAAAATGTACAGAGAGATTTCTCCGTGTCGCTAAAGCCCGTAAGGCCGACGGTCTTTTCTGGTACCTCGTTGGTGACATAGGCAATACACTTCATTCGGACATGTCGGTTATTATTTCGTTTAAAATCGATAAAAACTTGTTTGCTTTAAACGATGGTTGGACAATGTTCAGTCGAAAATTTCCTTTTTCCTTGTGCAATTTTGTGGCGTGTACTTATTCGTATTAACGTTCACTATATATTGTCGATAAAGTTTGTTTTTTTGGAATTAAAAAAGAAAACTAAATACACATCTGCACGAAGAGAATATCTCTCATAGATTTCTTTTTACATAAATTCTGTCCGATTTTATTATGTTTAGCACAGGACTCAATCAGTAAAATCTTGTTAAGGAACACAGTAAATATCGCTGGAGACACAGCGAGTTGCGTCAGAAATAGAATTTTTCAATACCACGTTTTACATTTCCTGAAATACAAATAGCACGTATGAGAAATGAAAAAATAATGAATTACGGCAGAATATTACAGAATTTCTAAAAAAAGATTTTGCAGCAGCTATCATATATAAAATTCTCTCATATACGCGTACGTTTAATTTTCGTGTTAACGTCTTCGTGAAGGATTAATGCCAAATTACCGTAACAAGTCGACGAGGCGCTAGTCATGATGAACGAATGTCTATTTGCAATGACGTTCTAGACGAACTCGAGGATTAAAGCCGAGAACTCACTCGCACACGGCGAAGGTGCAGCGAGAGCGGGTCGAACAATGGTCCGCGTGGAACGAGAAGAGTCGAGACTACCGCGCGTGTCGTGGGGTTTTAATTAAAAATTCGATTCACTCGGAACTTCCCGCTCGTCGCGTTTACTCGTTTGCCACCGCTGTCGCTGTCGTCGTTAGCGTCGTCGTCGTCGGCGTTCTCGTGTGAGCTTACGCCGCGCTGAAAATTTTAGCGGATCGCGAGCACGATTCTAAATTTCGCGGTGACCACACTTCGTTTTCGACGCGGCGCAATTTGCGACACGCCAAAACACATGCCTCTGTCGGGTCCCGCCGTTACAAGTATCGTGCATTAGCGCATTATATTTTCATGCTTTCGCGAACATGTTGTCCTCGGAATTTCGCGAGGCGGTAAGGACACGTCGGGCAACATTTGCGAAAGCGGCCGCGCGCGCGCAAGGAGACAACACAAACGATATATGCGGCGAGATTTGCGGGATGTTAATTAATAAACTGCTAACGTGGTAATTGCTGAAGGCCTTTTCGTCGCTTTTGTTTGTCGCGCGTCGTTGCCGCAGCCGTCGTTGTCTAAAAGAGAGAGAGAGTCCGGGATATATTAATTCAGCTGGGTACAAGCAACGGTGTGTATGTATGTGTATATGCGTGTGTGTATATGTGTGTGTGTGTGTGTGTGTGCGCGACATACATCAGGAAAATGTCCGGCAGGCATGCTTAGAGGAGACGACGGTTGGTTTCCGTGTATGTCGGAAACTAACTGCGGAACACGCAATACACGCGACGTAGAATGCGATAAGTTCTAATTGAAATATTTGCATCAGACGCATTTATGTTTTCTCCCTCTCCTTCGCCGCATTTCACCGCGCGCAAACTATCGTTTTCTTCGTGGATTTTGTCGTGAAAATTACCAGAGAATTTTGTAGTCGGGGAATGCTCCGCAGTAATGGGCTACACTGAGAACAAAATGTTTAATACTTGTAACAATCGTGTAGAGAAATAATTACTATAAATTATGGCAAAGAAAACTGTGATTCTGTTAAGTTCTGTTAAGTGTATAATGTCAGTGATAACAATTTTATATACATTACTACTACTATTTTACTAGAAAAGATGTGTTGGAGCCAAAATTAACTATAATTTTCGTTAGGTCTATTATTTTTTCTTTCATTGTACTCTTTCACTTCATATATATATGTAAAGTACTATTTCTATTTTAGAAACTGGAAATCTATTTATATTCTAGAAACTAAAAATATGCTGTTGAAAAATTTTTTAGACCTTATTGCCAGTCTATTCCTGCGCAGCTAGAAATATAGTAAAAATGAACAGAATTTATATGAAAAAGTGAAAATAAACTATGATATTCTCTCCGTGTTGCGTGTTGTTTACCTCATTGTGCTCGCGATATTCGACGATATTTTATTTAACAAAAAATCACATCCGCGAATGATTCTCTTTCTTTTCTCTCCTCCCGAGTTGCGAATGCTGTCGCGAAATAACGGAAGTCTTCACACGCGGTTCGACAAGATAAAGGTCCAAAGCACGCTGAAACTAGAATCGAATCAGACTAAGGTGAAAATCGAAGTACATCAAGAAACTCTACACTACTGAATCGTGCGAATTAGATCAAACTAAATTTTACTCTCCGCCACTGTCTTCTTCTCACTTCTCAGTTAAAAACGCCGTTCTCGCGCACCGCTCTGGTATTCCACGTTACCCGGGAATTTGCTCATATCATTATTTGCCGTGCCGTAACTTCTGCCATACGCGTTACATCGCCGCGCGATTCTGATTAATCGGACGAGCTAATGGAGGTAAGCGTTGTTGTAACCAATTGCACGCAGACTCGCGCATGCTGCGCATTAATTAACACGCGACGGTAACAACAAGCAAGCCTAGCGAAAATAATTCGACGTGCACGCTCAATTACATTACGTTCGGTCTCGGTTTCCGCCGCGATTGAATTAGCGAGTTATTACGATTGTACCGACTTGATGCACGACATGCCGTAATCAGCAGTCGGCGGTAAGTTTGCCAAGCGCTTCGGAAAAATGGAACGAATGGAGTCTCGCGTGTGCACGCGCGCGTTCGAGTGACAGACAAGTTAATTCGATGCCATTCTTGCGGGAAAAGCATTTCCGCAGTCTGCTCTCGTATACTTATTTCCCCGTGAAGTTCCGTACACGTATTTGCGCGAGTAAATTCGAACAACGTATGTTACTTCGTGGATATTTGTCCCTGTTGAACGCAGAGTCTCGGATGCAGTTCGATCGTGGGGGGGAGGAGAGATTGAATCGCTCGTGTGTATCGATCGCAATTTGTCAGCAGTCAGGAAAAATGTTTTGCAAACACATGGAGAAATAATTACTATATATAAAATTATAGTCAAGAAAGCCATATTTTTATTAAATTCCACTATAATGTTAATGATAATAATCTTATGTTATATATGTTACTACTACTATTTTACTATAAAAAATATTACTGTCAAAATAACTACAGTTTCTGGTTAAATCAACTATTTTTTCCTCTCGGTGAGGCGACCTCGTCGTTAAATAGTGATACTGATATTTCTTGAAACAGCTGAGATTATTTTCGGAAAGAATTCATCGTGTTAAACGGAATTTTTTCCACGATAACTGTGACCCAATTATAATCATTGGTTATTAGAGCTTCATGTTAAATCAATCAATTATAAGCACGAGCGAATATTGATTGACAGTTCCACATAATTTTTGTGTAAAAACATGCTTGTCGTCAATCGTTAAGTTGAAATGAAGACTGATATCAATTAAGTGTGACGACTGATTGCGATCTAACCGATTACAACATCGCGTGACGACAATATAATGCACAATACACACACACACACATACATACACACAGAAAAATACATATATGCATTCAAGTGAACGTTGCCTGTTTTAAGTATTTCGTAAGTTTGTATATTCGCAAAGCTATCACAAGTTTATCGCAAGCATCAAAATTTGCGGTGAGAACATTTTGGAGTTATTATCAAGCAAATATTCTTTGTTGAAAATAATTATTACTTAAGAATGAGGAAAATAAACTGAGCAATCGCTTTTCTGAGCAATACAATGACACCTTTTTTCATATTTTTGTATGTAAAATGTTTTATAAACTTTTGTAAATGTTTTATAAATTTTTTACCTTTACCGTAGTTTATCATTCGGCGACGGTGAATTTTCACAACAATTCGATCAGTCGACACTGCCCGGTAACGCGTAAAAAAAAAACAGTTGCAATCGAATTGAACGATTTTTTTGCTTCAGATTAGTGAGAAAAAGCACTTATCGCTCGACCCGTCCAAAATCGCGAAATTTAAATAGCCGCGTGAGACCGCCGCGGATTGTTTTTATTATTGCAAACGAACGATTGCTTGATTAATATTATACGGATACTATTGAACGCGGGACTTCTGTTTCTGCGCTGGGACGTAACGCGACTACGGTGGACCGCAATGTATTGTATTCACGTGCTCCGTTATACGCCGGTGCTAGCTGTATACGGTATTATAATGATGCAGCGAGCAATGAAAGCAGTCAAAACCGGACATATATTATACAAATATTACAGCGCATCGTACTGCATAATCAGAGACGGTATTTCTCCTCTGAGTCGCGGCAACTTCAGCTTTATTCGAGTGGAATCTTCGGGATTTCTCCGATGTTCGAAAACATGTCGCGGTTGAATATAATTATAACTATATACAGAAAAATACATACTGTATTCGAGCAAATGTTAATTATTATATAAATGTTTCATGAGTTTGTGTGTCTGCAATCCAACATAGATTCATCATAGACATCAAATTCATTCCAAATACATAAATCTGAATCCTAGTAAGTTCAGCATTTCAATACAATATTAGATTGAAACAAAAATGAAACTCGGCTTACTTACTGTATAAAGTTGAATTAACTTTTTCTTTAATAAGATTTCGTAATATTTTCGCAAAGAGAATGAATTTTTCTCTTGAGTACACGACAGCGAGCTTTTGTAAAATTTGGGAGTATATTTTAAGACTATGGACAAAGAAATTATTTTTTGTTGAAGATAACTCAAAAAGAGAAAAATTAACTGAATAATTACCACCCTGTATATAAAATTATTATATAAAACAAAAGTATAGAATGTTACTATCACGATGTATCAAATTTTGTTGATTGTGAACAAAGTTACGGGTGATATACGAATATAAAATGTAAAATGTTAATTTGAAATTATTCTCTCTCTCTCTTTCTCGTGACGCGCGAGACATGATGGATAAGTACGTCCCTTCCCCCGCGAAAATATACAGAGCGACGCGTTTAATCGCTCATCCCTCTTGCTGCGTGACGAAGTGACGAGGAGACAAATACACATCCTAATACATCTTCCGCTTTATTTTGCCCCGCACGCCTGCACTTGCTGTCAGTCGACCGTGGCCGCGCCACCCAGCGCATGTACGTGCCCGAGCCGGGTGCAGCATGCATACACAATTCAGGTCATAACGATGGCACTCGAAAGACAAAGCGGCTGTCCACGCGAAAAGTACATCCTGCCTTATCTGCTCGTCCTTGCGCGGATGCAGCAAGTTTCGGCTGGAGTTTAGACGTCGCGTCACCTTTTACTCCTATCTGCGGTTCTCTCTCTCCGCCGAGTAACGTTACTCTTATTTTACTCTCTTTCCTTCTCTTTTTCTCTGTCTTTCCCATCTTCTCCGTACTCCTATCAGTTTTCATTCCTGTCTTTTTGTTTCCTTTTCCCTTCTTGTTTCTTTTCTTCTCAATTTCACCCCTGCGTCATTCGTTTGCGAGTTTATGTACATCGCCGGTAGATACCTACCTAGTAGCCGGGTGTACCTAAGCTATGTAAATACGACTCTGTACTCGAGCATGAATGTAATTTACGTTTGTCGGTTACAACAAAGCGACAAAATCAATTAAGCTCCGGTTTCTCTTTCTGCCATCGAGTATTAACTGCCGTGCTGTCTTTTCTACTCGCGAGAATTAGCATTTCCAGGCGAGTTGTTTTCAAGGGTACTGATCACTATCATCCTGATTGTGATTTTTGCTTCACCTCTTTGTCCCTCTCACTCCCCTCTCTGTTTTTCATTCTCTGTTCCGCGCTCTCTAATTTCTCTTAAAATTTATTTATTCTCTCCTTTTAAATTTATTTATTCTCCCATATATTTTCACTCTCCCCGGCGATGAGCCACTTCATGATCGCGTTCGTCCGTTTGCTAGCTTCAGTTTACGTTTAAATTTCATTGAAGTGTCATCCGATGCTCAAGGAATAGTTCATATGAAAGCTCGGAGGGATGACTGCGTGATGAACGAGGTATATTTGCCGGAAGTCTCTTTGACAGATTGTGGACAAATAGACCTAGTATTCTGACGTACGCGCGTACGTTTGCGCGTTAGTAATCGTAATTCACTGACTGAATCGATGAGCAGCGATAATCATATATCACGATGATTTAACACACAGCAAGGGAGCATGCATTCGTATGTAACGAGGTGATATTCACGCGGAATAACGGAAACGGTGTTAGCGCGATGAGAACGGTTACGAACAATATGTTAATTGTAATGGCTTATCCCCACGGTGTCTTTTGCTAAAGCTCCCTTCCTCCCTTTACCAAACACACGGCGCTTTTACGTTAAGATCAAGGTGGACGTAGCAACAGTTCGCACTCCCGTTGCACATCGCGCGAATAAAAGTGGAGAAACGTTAAAGCGCAGTACCGGGTGGGGCATTTAACTTTGCGACCTAGATTATCTCAATTGTACGTGCAGTTATAGGGAAATGTTTCGCAATGAAAGTTTCGCAGTTTCAGCGCGGAAATCTGATGCGGCAAATAATCAATAAAGCGCCGTTATTTCCTTCATAATTGCTTCTTCAGAAGTTGCCGTGGTGATACTTTCGCGTTTGCCGATTCAAACACCGAGAACAGGAACGCCGAGTTTCTCGATCCATTTCTCCTGCTCGTTCGTACTCACTATTTTTATGCCAGTAAAAAGATTGAGTTTTGTTGAAGGGAGAACATATGCGCTTTTGGTGTCGAGATGTGTGTAGTTCATCAAAAATCGCATGCTGCACAGAAAAAAGATTTGGTTGAATTAACCAAACATCTGGTCGAATATGAACGATCCAGAAATTCCGATTGAAGTAACTCGAGTTCTATTTAAGTCAACTAATAATCTTGTTAACTTAAACAGAATTCGGGTAACTTCAATTGGAATTTCTGGATCGTTCATATTCGACCAGATGTTTGGTTAATTCAATCAAATCTTTTTTTCCGTGTGCAGCAAATCGAATTTTCTATCCGAGACCGCGAAAGGTATTCGTGTAAGGCAAATGTCTTCATAATTGAACTGATAAGAAAGCGCGACCAATTTTACATTTTTATTAATAATTTGTGGAATTACTAACAAAAGTAACATTTACATATGAGACTTTAGTTTGTCAGCAATCGAAAAAGATTATACGAAATAAAATAATCAAGAAATATGAATTATAATTTCAGTGAGATATTAGAAAAATGAATCGTGTTCTAAGTAGTGAATAATACAGACTCAATGATTGAGTGTTCATTAAATAATATTACAAATTGGAAATATCTTTGAAAAACATAAGTTCTTTTTTAAAAATATCGAAATATTGAAAACGTATCATTAGTGTTTCAATCATTGGAACATTGTTCAATTATTGGGACATTTGTCTCACGTTTTCTCCTTTTTATTGTTTCTGTCTCGCTTATGTATATAAAAGTGTATCGCCATACGTCTCGAGATATCCGCTATTTTCTCTCGCAGAAATAAAACGTAAAATTATTGACGTCTTCATGCCTGCGTCTTTGGACATATTCGTGTCGCGCTTTATTGCACTGTGAATTTCGCGCGGATGGCATGGCATATAGTGTTGCAAAGAATTTGTTTTCACTCCAAGTGTACTCTAGCCGACAGTACGCGACGAGATATCTACTTTCGAAGACCGATTCGTGAAAACTCGAAAATTATTTTAAAAATCTTTGGAAAGAAGTATTGAGGGAACAGAAAAACATTCTCTCAAAGTGTGCTTCCGGCGATATTAACTCTGCGAGATACGCAAACTGGACCCGTAGGATTGCTTTCTCGTATATACAACATAAATTTTTTATCACATATTGACCTAGCAGTTCCAGAAATTGGAGCGAATCAAAATAACTGTCGAGTAAAATCGTATTTGTATTAAAAGCTCATAAATTCGCAATAAATTAGTAGAAAGTTAAATTCAAAGTTTAAGAATAACTACACATTAGTCTTTTAATTAAATTCACCAGAAATTAGTGGACAAAATATATTTTAAACAGATATATAATTACTATTAAAATTGTTCTATTAATTGTTTCTTATTAATAATCTTTTTGTTTTACCTATTTATATAGCTTTTATTTTAATATAGTATATATTCATTTTAGTATAGTTTTCGTTTTAAGTAATATAAAATATTATATATATATATATATATATATATATATATATATATATATATATATATATATATATATATATAATATAATATATATATAATTACATATTATATATATAATTATATATACATAATATTATAAATTACTGATATTAATAATAAGAGTAAATAGTGTAATAGTCTTTTCGCAATTGATATACTTCCTTCTTCCTTTGTTTTAATTGTTTAAAATTTGGATAGAGATTGTAAGGTTGATACGAAAAACACTGTTTTTCGTATATAATTTATACACATTTGTAAAATTTTAGATCGATACCTTGAATAGATTTCGATTCTTGTCCATAAGAACGGGCATCGCGCAACACTGTGGTGGCGTCTTTTTTAACTGTGGGCCGACGAAGACGTCGACGACGACAGGTGAAACAAGCAAAAACGCGACGGATGTAATGGAAAAGCGCTCCCTAAAAAATCGGCCGACTTGTCTTTCACTCTTTCTCTTTTTCTTGCGAGTGCTCATTCTGCTTTGCGCGATCTCGACAATCCGCGCGGGCGACAAGTGCTTCCCGGTAAGACACGGGGACGAACTGACCCGGGTGACAAACGTACGAACCAGCCTCGCCCATTTGGACCACCTCCAGGGACCGGCGCGAAATTGAAACGAGACGTCGCGACGTCGTGGTTTGCGACACGACGGGAGAATTCTCTCCAGATATCGCCGCTCGTAAAAGCGTTTCGACGGATGACTCTCTCCGTTTTGGCTTTGGCACCGCGACATTTATCGAATTTCGCCGGGCGAATGTAACCGCGACATGTGATGGTTGTGATAATAACATCAATAATAATAATAATTTGGAAAATATTTTCCCTTGTACAGAATATATCGAAATGATCCATTTTTCTAATAAATTTCTAATAAGCTGAAGTATGAAGAAATTGCATTCACGAAAATTCAGACAAATTTAATTCGTGAAATAATAGCTTAAATTCGCCAACACCACACTAAATTAAAAAACGCGCTAAATATAATAAGTAATATAATAATTGAAACGTTTTAGACGCACAACACGAATCCCGATGCGAATATATCCTTGAATAATTCATGGCTCTTTTATTCGCGAATCTCCGGGGGAGCGGAGGAGAAATATTCGATTGTATCTCATATAAGACGTACGTCATTAATTTAAAGGAAATTGTTCTGCCAGACCCTCGTGCTTCGAACGATTCTGCTTGAAATCCGGACGCATATAGACGAGAGATCTGTTTTAAACCTTTTAAGGAAGATATGAGGACTCCACGTGGTGCCTCAATCGGGCATCATATCGAAATCGAAGCCACACTTTTATTTCCAGTCGTTATATTCTTGAAGCACGTACATCACGTTAAAAATCGATGGGAACGGACAATACAAGGAATTACGTTGTATTAGGTTGGTGCAAAAGGTCTGTCGTGCTTGTCAAATCGAATAGGAGACGAAAGCAACGTCGAATGACTATTACGAATAAAACGAACAACGTCGACTCGATATCTTTTTTAGACATCTGACGAGGATTTCTTTTTTTTTTTCCAATGGCCAAACTTCCTACGATATTTTGACAGAAAAATAACAAATCTTTCGCTTAATATATTATACAAATCTTGATTTGAAACAGAACGACATTTGCTTTCTTGAATTAGTGAAACATCATTGAAAGTGAATATACACTGATTTACAATTATAAGTATAGCACTGAAACTGCTCAGTGTTATAGTTATAACTGATATCAGTGACTATTCACTGATTCACTTTGAGAAAGTGGTTAATTAGATTCGGAGATTTAATGAACAAGCGCGCGTATAGGCGCGCACGGATTTAACACTTTGCGGTCGCGTAACATGAACCATTTTGACGACTATATCTCAACTTTCGGCAGTGAGGGATTAAGGGCAGAAATAGAGAGAGTCTATGAATTAGTCTCCAATCCGATCATGCCGGACCCTTCAAGGCAATCCGCATCCGCTGGTACTGCGTTCGCCCCGGCGGTGCAAATTCCCACGGATTTAGAATCAGGAATAATTTTTCCAATTAGTTGTATAGCGACAACACGAGAAATTAATTTGGTCTAGAAATTAATTTGGTCGAGAAATTAATTTGGTCAAGATAAGAATACAGAAATCCGAACTTATTCTGTGCTAGTGTTTCGCGTGTTTTTTTTTTTAAATTAACAAGCGGTAAGAATTAATATCGACTGAATCGAAAAAATTGCTAATCATTGAGGCAGTATTCTGTTTTAAAAGATCGTAAAAAAGGTGTTTTTTTTATAAGGAAATGAAAAAATCGAGCAATGTCAAACTTTGCATATTCTTTTAACCTTACTTTAAGAATAGATTAGACAATTTTTATTGTCTAAGTTCAAGTTATATATTGCTTAAATTAGAACAAACATGTTTGTTAAATTTTTTAAAGTAAAACATTAAATTTTTTAATAAAAAGGCAGCCATTTTATCTAGAACGATAATATTGTTTTAATTCCAGTTCAGACGGTAGCTATACTTCTCTTAAATAAAAAAATTTTTGCGTTTCAGACATCTAGGAAAGTCAAAATCATTTACACCGTATACGTTTTTTTGCGAACTCCCAATAATTAGAATATAACATATGAAAGAAGAGTGTTTTTGTCACTTGAAGAATAAAATTTATTTTGAAAATAAACTTTATAGAATATGCAATTTTTATTCGATTTTTTCGTTTTTTTATGAGAAATTCTGGAAAAGTATCTTTGAGCCAAAATATTATCTTAATTATATTGAAATCATGAGTAAATTATTACGCATAATTGTTGCGTATTTACATATTTAACCGTCTGAAAAATCGATGCGATATCATCGGCTAATTTCGATTGTTTCGCTATTAGACTGTCGCGATCTCGTTTTTGCAGCAGGAGCTTCGATATCAATCAAGCGTTCCAAGAGACATTCCGTTAAATTACTACACGATGGTTTTGCCACGTGTCCTGCGTAGAACGATTAAATTGTAACCGTAGAAAGGATAATTGGAGCGGAGCAGTCGAGCGATCTTCCTCTGTTTCGCCTTCTCTCTTTCGAGACTTACGGATAAAGCCTACCAATCTATATATATATATGTCGTACGTCGATACCGTTACTGATCGCATTGAAGAACTGATCGCCCAGCGCGGAAAGAACCGCCAGGAAAGGATTCTACTTTCACTGCAGACGGCGATTCAATAGGGAAGGATCCGTAATAACCCGGGGAATCCCACGGAAGGCTTAGTAGAGGTTCAATGGGACAATGCAGTCGCATTTGCGGAACGCGGCATTCGTTCGCAATCGGAAACTTCTTCAGCAGAGTCCGAGTTGCCCTTTGTTAACTAAAGGATTCTCAACGAGGAATCTCTTATGTAGCGTAGAGTATTCTGCAGTACGTGCGTAACGCGAGCAGAGAGAAAGAGAGAGAGAGAGAGAGAGAGAGAGAGAGAGAGAGAGGGAGAGAGGGAGAGTGAAGAAGAGAAACGAATGTTCGAATTTATTTAATAAATATCGACAGCGCCGTAAAAATCGGGTCTTCCACGAATGCATTAGCCGTGCTTCGCAAGACGCGCTTCGGTAAATACAGAATGTTGCCGGACGTTGCAAAATAACACAAGCGATTATATAAAATGATTTATGAACGCGAAAATTATCTGGACTTTTTCCCTCAATTACAATTCTTACTTCTCGTTAAAATGATCATAACGATTGTGCGTTACAGCAAACGGTGCCGTTCGTAATGACTTGTCTGGGGACTGTTTTAGATATATCTGCCCATATTTAGCTACCTACTTTACCCGGTTATTTAGATGCTAACGACACTTATCGCGAGACACGATGTGTACTTAGGTATCATGCAAACGGGATGACATTTGGGTCTCGTCAGTTCTGTTTGCGTATATCGCGCGCTATACTATAATATTATATACCGTGCGTGTTTATTTTGTTTATTAAAGGTATTTGCATAACGTGGCGATGCGTAAACTACTTTCGTATGTAAATTATACCGTCGAAATAGCGTTCCTGCGCTTCTCACACGACAGCCGCAAGTATGACATGTTGCATTTTGATGCGACAGAAATGCGCCGGTTGACCCAGGCTCACCCGGGGAATGCACGCGATTTAATTTTGCTCGGGCAAGTCCGTCGCGCTGACTTCGAGCCGCGCTTTATCGAGAGGTGCGCGGAATTCCTCCGACGAAATTCAAATCGCGAAGATTTCCCACGAGTTATCCCCGAAGACGAAGTCTCGCATTGTGTCGATGTCGCGCAATTTTAATATTTCACGTTGCTTTGACCTACATTGGACGCGCGTACGTCTTCGTTTTGATTAATGGAAAACAAGTAAATATATTGTTCACGGGTGCATTTCAGATACATTCGAAAGATTGACACAAACTAAGCATACGTACGTTACTCGACATATTCGGATATCTATCAATCATTTAAATCTAATAATTGAACGTATCGTCCTACGTAAGATAACGCGGAAAAGGCCGGGGGTTATCGCTGGCATTAATCGAGGGACGGTTATCTGCCGCCGCGGATCTGTACCCTGTCAGGTCGAACGGATTGAGAACTAACATAAAGAGATAGCGTAAAGTTGAGCATCGGTAGCAGGAGGGATCGCGGTGGAGATGGAAGAAGATATGAGGATACAGCAGTTTCTCTCTCTCTTTCTCTCTTTCAAAGAAGAGAAACGAGGCTGGTAGTAGCGACGGAGAGTGAACGATACGTTGCGGAGATTACACGAAGGGTCGAGTCGGCAACGCGCATGAGTCGCGCGAGGAAAGGACAGGTGAAGAAAGATGGATGAAATTGGTAAGCACAGGAGAAGAGAAAGGGAGGAGGAGGGGTTGAGATTCTTTGAAAAGAGAAAGATCCAAGGTGGGAAGTTTCGGGATGAGGTCGAAGACGGCACACGGGGGTAGAAAGAAAGCCAGAGAGAAAGGAAAGAGAAAGATTGACAGGCAGAGGGATGAAAACAGAGAGAGAAGAAGACAGAAAGGGAGGGTGGAGGAAACGGAATGAATGCCACGAAGACAGAGAGCGAGAGGGATGCGAGAAGTATGCCAATGGGGAGGCCACGGACGGTAGGCAGGAGACTGAAGGTGAGTGGGTGGTGAGGGGGTGCTCCATCGATTCACCCGGGGGACGTGCGTCCAGCATCCATGTAGCTGCAACTACAAGCGGTGCCGGCCCGGTGCGCTCGAAATGTATATACGCGTGTAAATGCATACGTACGCACGCGGGATCTCGGCGCATGCATTATTCATCGTAAGCGGCCGATGTGTGCGTCTTAACGCACTTTGGAGAAGTAACATCTGTCAGGAAGCTGTAAATGGCACGATAACGGACTATCCCGGGATTCACGTCGTTCTCCATCACCCGTAAATTCGCACTGATCTATTTGTCTTCCTGCCCTTCGTCTCGTTAACATGTTTCGTCGCGAATTAATTTTACGTGACATCTCCCGAATTGAGATTCTACGTTAACCCTGGTAATGTCGCCCAGTAAAAAATCTCGAGATACAGCGTGTATACGCAACATTGTGTTTCTTTGGTGCTATAAATCGTGACTTATTGCCGCTTTCTCCGCGTGGAGATTTAAAGAAGGAATTGTTGAGAACGTTCTTACCCGAGTCGAAATTTTCATTCAACTTTGACCCTGCAACTTGCGTCGAACTTGAAAGGTCAATGAAGAATCTCGAGATACACAAACTATTGGCTTACCTTGATCCTGTAGATAGTTATTCACTGCCGTTTGCTCGAGGAAGCACTCGTTCAGGAATTATTTAATAATAGAACTTCTTTATTTTTACTTGGAATAATCTTTTATTTTGACTTTTTTACTTCTACTATTTTTACTTCTACTATTTCTTAATAATTTAATATTCAATTGTTCCAATACATTTTAATAGAATTTCGTGTTTAGACTGCTGACAGCTCGCAACAGCCACGATTCAATGATGAAAATGCAGAATCCGAATTAAGGATTGCGAATTATCATATTTTACGATTAATATATTTGAACGATATTTATATACAAGAAAAAAAAGAATGGTTGTGTCAACTAGAAAAATAGTAAAATATAGCATAGCTTTTCTTTCTAGCTTCAAGAATTAATTCTTGGTTGCGCTGACCTGCCGATTCGTTGCCTCAAAAATGCATTTTTTAGGCAACGAATCGTAATGCTAATATATGTTGTTGCAAAAGTCAACGTAAGAATTAAGAATTGGTTACTGAAACCGGAAATAAAAGCTATATCATATTTTACTATTTTCTGGTTAACATAACTATATTCTTTTTTCATGTAAATAAGTAGATGTTAAATTATTTAATAAGGATCAATATGTGCGTAAGTAGGTAAGTAAAATAACACAAGTTTTAATCTCATCTCTTTCGAATTTTTCTTTTTTTTATGAAAGTTTTGATGAGATTTATAGCTCTTAAAAGAGCTGATATAAAGCTGTGAAGGAAAAAATAACAGTTATGTGTCCAATAATGCTGTTTAGCAATAATTTGCTAAACAAAGAAATTTTAATTTGAATTCCGTATAAAAACAAAGCTAAACAGACATGTGAAGACAAAGAATTGATAGATGTAAACAAGATCGGACCAGCGGCCCAAAAAGCATTATTAGATATAAGTATCAGCATTTGCAAGAATTATATTAAATTCAAAGGCATTCATAATTGTAACTTATATGATCTTCAATTGAAAGCACAATTACAAGTTCTTATGTCATTATCCAACTGTTTCGATCAATGTGTTTCTTGCATGAAATAATGCAACAAGTTGGACAGATTAACGAGGAATCGAAGATTTATGAAATTATAATTATTTAATTATGAAGCTATAATTACTTACTTGATTTATTTGTCAAATTATGACAGACTGTGAATGTCGGTCTAAATTTCGACTCGGATATGTGTTAGTTCCCGATAAACTCGTCGAACGTTCGTTAAATGGAATCTTCCGTAATAAATGATTTCACATACCTTCAAATGTATGATGTATCGTTGCCCGCGTTCCAATATCCTGTGTTCTCCATCCTGGCTTCCAGCATCCAGCATTCCGTCTGTCAGGCTGCTCCTTTGTGGCACTAACACTGACACTCGCGTGAATACGATTCAGTCAAAGATATGTATTAAATATCACGATGCCGACGAGAGACTAATTAAACCTCGATATAATAATTTGACAGAATAATTTGATCGAAATAATTTGAATAATTTGACCGACAGAATAATTTGATCGAAAGAAATGATAGATAACACACACGTGGTCCGTGTCGCCGGTCCGGAACTAAATGGAAGATCCGGAAAAGTCCGCGAGGCGCAAAGGTAAGTTTAACCGTCTTGAAGGTCCCGAATGTTTTGGTCGTGTAGAAGAGCAACAGATAACGTACCGACACGTAGTCCGCGTCGCTCGCCGACCCGGAACTGAATGGAAACATTCGGAAAAGCCGGCGAGGCGCGAATATAAATTTGACCGCCTTCAAGGTTCTGAATGTTTTGACTGTGTGATAGCCCGGCGTTTGTTGATGAATAACGACTGATGGTGATGGGAGGGGATGAGCTTTATGGCTGGGTTTACATCGTGCACTTGATACGCGTATTAAATAATAACTTTCTATTAGATAATCTTAATATCGATATATATAAACAATGGTATATTAAGCTGGTATAATACTCATCAACAAAACATATTGTATTGATAGAATGCGTTGCTGTTGATATGCATTATCGATATTAAGATTATTTAATAGAAAGTTTATAAACTATTTAGTACGCGTACTAAACTATTTAGTACGCGTATCAAGTGCACGATCTAAACTAGGCCTATATCTCTCTTCAGTTGTCCTAGTAGCTTCTTTTTGTAAGCGAACCTTTTATTACATTTTAATTAAGTTTGTTAATAGTTTATAATATACTCGCGACAGGAAAGAATTGATGACATGGTTAAAATAAGAAAATAAATTATATATAATAATTGAAGTAAGGAGAGAATAAAGAAAAATATAAGAAGAATAATAAATAATAATTACTTATTACGTCTGCCTCTTGCTGTTACTTTTTTACAACGTGAGTTTCCCCACACCGATTCATTCCGCCGGGATTGTCGATTTGAGGAGCGAACAAGATTAAAAATGACGCTAACATGAAGTTAACAGTGCGCGCGTGTAACACAAGAAAAATTATTAATTCGTAAAACGAGAGCCACGAGAGCCGCGAGAGCGAATTAAATCAATTTGCGGCAAGCGCGCAGTCGTTTTACGTTCCTAAAATATAAAAATGCTGCATCGTGTTTATTCTCGCATACATACACACACACGTGATGTATTTTAGGTTGCAACGTCGTGCACATTACTATAAATATTGGTACCAACATGTATAACAACGCGATATAGATATCGCGACAAAACGCATGCAAATAAATTCAATGATCGAATTGTTCTGTAATATTTAAGTAGTATATCTTCCCGCTTTTAGCTAATTGTTGAAAAATAGCAAGTTGTTAGTTCGTAATCGCTCTCATCTCTTCATATTCATGAAAAACGAAACGACTCGAGGAGTCGCAGGATAACATTGATGTGTCCGATCGTACATATGTGTATTTTCTGCTTTTGCATGATAATTTTTTTTTTTTCGGTACCTCCCTACATGCATTTATATCGCGTATTTGCGCTACATAAACGTAGGCAATAATAATGTAATATTTAAACTGAGACCGTAATATTTACACATACAACAACAATAATTTATTGATACAAACAATAATATATTGAATATATGATATTTTGCGCTAAATTAACGGCGATGCATTCTCATTTGCTTTGTTATAATTATTTATTTAAAGTAATTCAATTTGTTCCGAACACATTGGTCGCACACATGCTCGACGTCTGTCGTCAAACAAGCTATCCATCCATTTATTAATTCCAGGAACGCTATTTAATGTTATTACGCACGTGAAAATAACAACGAAGCGTAAGTGTAGATATTCTCAAGGTAACATTAGAAACAAATGGCGAGTCGTTATCACGAATGGCGAAACAGTATCGGGAAACACTTGCGCTTTTTATTGTGCATTTTATCAAGGAAGCCCACGGCGCGTCACTTACTTGATCGTTCGCAAACGCTACTCGTTACTGCACATTGCAACGCTGCGAGTGTGTCCCGTCGTTGCAGCTTTCGTTGGAAGTTTCCCGGGAGGATGAAGTGTACGTAAAAACTCAACGTTCAAAGCTAATTAAATTGACCATTTACCAAACCGTTATTTCATATTTTATCTTTTCACCAAATATCATTTAGCGTATTAAGTGCGTTCAGTGTCCATTTGTCGCGTTGCTTTTCTCGTGCACTCTGCATACGTATCGGATTTTGCGACAAAATATCATAACAGGTCATGCGGATATATATCCACACTAATATATTCCACATTTTCGATTTTAATGAATGAGATAAGCGACGAATAATTTAAAATAATATTTTGTTTTTTGGATTAATGTGTCTCATGCATATTCCGAACCAGTCTCTCACATATCCATGTATATACTTTCATGTCCATACTTTTTTCGTCATACAAAGAGAATTTTATAGGAAACATTTAAGGCTCAAGAAAAACTTATACGCAGGCGTAGCGGCGTAATCAGATAAGTGAAAACTTACAACTGTGACTTATATAATTTGACATGTTATATTATGTAAGTTTGTGTATTTTTTATCCATCACTAAAGAGGGCCCGATTGAGGCCAGGAATGTTTGTTTTGACTAATAAATTTTATACTTTTGACTATGTAAGTCATAGTTGCAAGTTTTTACTTTTCTGATTACACCACTACACCTATATAGACTTTTATCGGTCCTTAAACATTACCTTGACTGGATGTCATCAGAGATTTTTCAACTGAAATTTATCTGATTTTAGAATTTCATAATAAAAACTATTTTGTAATCAAATAGATCGACATTTTGCAGTAATTGACTATCCTTTCATTTCATATATGCAATAAAAAAGTTTGCCACGTCAAACAAAACAGAAAAATTTTAGGTGAAATTTACCATGTTTCTTAATACGATAGATCTTGCTGACGGTCTATTTCTACACTACTAGGCATAATAAAATTGAGAGGAATTTATGCCGAAAAAGAATTATAATATTCTCTCCGTGTACAACCAAAAGAAGAGATAATCGACAATCTATCGGAAATAGCATGAACACGTTCGTCTTCCCCTCAATTCCTTGCAGAGTGTTTAGAAGCCTAATAATGACAATTATAACCAAGTTACGTTGTACATTGTGCCTGCTTTTGCCTAACATCATCATTTATCAAAGTTTGACGGTCCGCGAAGCTCGATAAACCGAAAACTTCGTCCACGGAGCAAACTTCCCCCCATGTATACATGCGGAACTCAATAGATCGTTGAATTATGTACATGTAACCGATTTACTTCCTGAATATCGAGTATGTAGCTTTATACATGCTCTGTCACGTTTTACCTCTCTTTCTCTCTCTTTCCTTTTAATTGCGATTATATTTGGTTGTCGCGCGAAATAATTGAAAAGACGTGTTTGCTTCGAGTGATAAACTAGATTTCTCCATATCAAGCGCAAACAGGTGCTGTTTATTAACGCTTCTTCGTAATATCGATCCTGAGAAATGTTTTCCTTTTGTTTTCTCAGGACACGAGAAAAATGTTGAAATTACAATCGCAAAGAGAGAAAGAGAGCGAGAGAGAAATCTCTTTGAAATCCGGCGGTGATAAATTTTATTACAGTGGGATTTAACGGGGGAAGACGCGCGCGCGCGGGAGTGCTATAGTGAATAATGTAGTAACTAATCCGTAATTTATATGTCGCGACGCGAACATATCTCAGAGCGTTTTCACCTTGAATTCTGTCGGGAGGGGGGGAGACGTAGTAAACTGTAACGTCTCTTAAAATATGGTCTCGGGCGACGAAGATTTCTGAAAGAACGAACGACAGCTTCGATTAGAATTCGCTCAATTCGCGGAATGCGCGAAAAATGTTGACTGAAATTCCGAGCCAACAAAGAGGCAAGTTTGAAGGACTGATTTCTCGAAACAAATGAGACACGCGCCTTTTTTTCTAGTTTTTCTACAGCTTGTCTCGTCAAGTTTGTTTCACCAAGAGAGACAGTTACAGCCATCGGTTACAGTCAAAGCTATGATTGAAGCGCGATATTTTCCGCAAAAGAAAAAAATGGTTGACCTAACTAAAATTATAATTACTTTTGGCCCAAGCCATAATAGTAGTAGTAATATGCACGTAAGATTATTATCACTATTATTATAGTCGAATTTGAGAAAAAAATTATTTTATTGATCACGAAATTTATGGTTTATGGGAATTATTTCTCTATATAATTATATAGTTAAGAGTATCAAACATTTTTTTCTCAGCACGACAACGAAAAATATAATTTTCGAATCAGAGAAGGATTCAGTTGCCTCTGCAGCTGCGACTTCTGGAAGTACAGCCCGACGACTTTTCACAGCAATGACAAAATTATCAGAAGGCAAATATACGTGGCGTGACGTGCGAAGTTTATTTGATAAAATATCAAAACAGGAGCATTTATCCGTGAAAGATCTGTTTATTCAGCTGTTTTCGTACGTCAATTAATTGTTCGACTTTTACATTTTTGAGAGATACGCGACGGCGTTTTGCGTCGGGTATATCTGCGAAATGGTACGAAGACGTCATGCGGAGAAAAAAAAAAATATTAATCATTATAATTATTCGTCGCACACACAGACACATCGTCAGACACATACACAGACACATCACAGACACACACAAAAGATATAGTATGTATTCCATTTTTACGACAAGATAAGACAAGTCTTGTGTAAATTGCTCTAATAATAATGTATTGTCAACCACGAGCTTACAAGGGTAAAGCAATTTGGCGAAATAAGAACATTATTGCAACTTACATGGTATTACTGTTTCACGAATTAATGAAGGAGGACGTTTACATTCGTGGACACACTTCCCGACCGAACGCGCCGTGATCGGCGCTATGATATTCTACCGCGTCTCATTGAGTCGCCCATAAAGCACACTTCACATCACCGAACAAATTAATTAAATTAATTAAAAGTTAAACGCATCTCGAATGAGATTATCCATCGTATCTTTAGTAACTCAATCAGTGAAGTTTTCCGTACGATCGATAGAAATTAGGGCGGCGGTCAACGTGTCGAATCTCAGACGATCGAAATTGCTATCAAGTGAAGTACAGCCTTAAAAAGAAGAGAAGCGAAGTTTGTGGAAAATCGAATGAAGAACGTGCTTTCGCATTTAGAAGCGTTATTTGCGTATGCGGGGCCTTTCGCTTTCGACTGCTTATCGACCGAAGAATAACGGGCGCCTAGATCCTCCTCCTGTCAAGATGACACCTGGACTCGATAGTCGGCCGGAGTAAGCGTCCGCGAATCTCGCAACGCCGAACCGACAGTATCTCGAGCAAGAACTGCGTCTTTTGTTAGAATCTCGTTCATGGTTACGCCGACAACGGCGGACGTCTCCGCGCTTCTCACACCTGAGATATTCGCGACGTGCGTGTCTCGTGAAACTTCGCATTTATGCTATTTCGAAGATAATAAATCCGCTCGCGAGCTGTAACCGCGAGATAAGGCAGCTCGCGTATTATCAGTTTCCGCTTCGTTTTATCTCCATGTCAGGATAAAAGCAGGCGCTTCTTCTACCGCGCGCGTTTGTTTGTGCGGGACAATATAAGTCAACTTCTTAAAGCGCCCGGTCTAGAACAAGTCGTTTCGCCGGGGATTAATCGACGGGTGCACAATGCGAACAGGTATTCCTCGCAACACGGACAAAAGGAGATACACGCGCGAGTGTACTTCGTGATTACGTAAAAGTGACTATACAGGCGGGTGCTAGACTAGACGGCGCATCGATGTTCGGTCGATCAGTATCTGCTCTGTAAGCTTTGGCAAGTAGCACGGCTTCCAATGCATTCAACGAAGAAATTTCGCAAACTTCTCAACTTGAATGAATCGTTGAATCGCAAAAGCTGATAGTTTCCGCTTGAAACTCGTCTCAAGTAATATACTCAGATTTGAATTCAGAATTAGATGCGAGTTTTTCAGCTGAATTGTGATTACAGTTATAAGTGTCACGCGTATCATAAGTCCAGTTGAAAAGCTTGGATTAAACTGTGTATAAAAATCTCAGCATCTCACATGGGACAAGTTTCAGATGACAATTATCAATTATCACGAACCTAAGGTCCGTCTTAATAGTTATTAACTTAAATCTCAAGTGAGATACTCAGATTTGAATTCAGAGTTGGATGAAAGTTTTTTCAGTTAAATCGCAACTACAGATATAAATTTATTATTATTTAATTAGAAAATATCATTATTTAATTGGAAAACTTGAATCTAACTTAGAATAGAAATTTGAGAATCTCATATAACATAAGTTTTTCAAATGACAACTATTAATACAACCTTAAGAGTCGTATTAGTAGTTACTTGAAATTTGCTTCAAGTGAGATAATTAGATTCGAATTTCGAGTTAGATGTGAATTTTTTAGCTGAATCGATTTACATGCAATGTCGCAAATATTACGACTCAAATAAAAAAAAAAAATTTTTAATCTAATTCTAAATTCAGACCTCATTATCTTATGTGGAGGCAAATAACGACTAATAATACGAGCTTAAATCATTGAAACGCCATAAAGTAATTCAACTTTGACAAACTCCGACAGATATGAAAGACTCATTAATGAAAAAATAACATGGGCACTTTACGTCTAAAGTTTTACTTCAGTATGCCTGTATATTCATTTTTCCGTAATCTTGAACGTAAGTATAATCGAGCTGCGCGAAGTTCGCCAAGTAGATCTTAGTTCTGTATCGAACTCAATAAACTTCGCGCAAAGCTTTGATAACTGGGCACTCGTTACAACGGCAAAGTTAGATTGTTGTTCTAAAAAAAATAATTAAGCTTACATTTTAAGAGGATCTATACGGCGGTATAATTATGAGAACATTATTTCGCCTTAGTCAACGTGATAACGTTTGGTCTACTGTTGTCTCTTTTGACGCTGAGCGAAGCGCAATCAAAGTGCGACTATTTTCAAAACTTGGTTCCTGGACAATACTACTATGTATTTAATAACGAGTATCCTAATCCGTACCGAGGCCAGAACCAATGCACATGGCGAATGACGAGTTCTTATCCCATAAAAATCAACTGTAATATCAGCATGCCTGCGGTAAGTTGTTTTATATATATATATATATACGTTGCAAAATATTTTATATTCGTAAGAGTAATAAAAGGCATGAATACAGCTATCTGGATACATCTAACGGTATCTAACTTGATTGTTGATATAAACACTGGACTTTAGTCCAACTAAAGTCCAGTGTTTATATTAACAATCAAGTCATTAGAAATTAAACGCGAGGAGAATAAATGACTTGTCACGTTATTTTATAGAACAAAAATTGCATGGAAGAGTACTTTTCGGTTCAGTTTGCTGGAAAAAGCATTGATAAATACTGTGGCTATGGCACGTTCACAAGTGAGGGGATGGACGTGACTATGAATTTTATTTCTCCGTATACCACGAAGGGAGGCACATTTCTGTGTGAGGCACGAGCGGAGAAACCGTTTGATGAATACAATTGTCAATGCGGTTGGAAGAACCCGGTAAGTACGAATGTACTATGACAGTAAGGATGTCAGTCCTTGTTTGTCTTACTTTCATCAATGATACGAAACCTCACTCTGAGACTTATATATCTTATGTATGGCAAAAGTTATCTAGACATATTAACGCGGGTAAATGTTGAACGAGTCTAGTTCACGCGAAGGGTTCGTCGTTACTTTTCGTTGTGTGTTTAGAGCAAGATAGTTGGCGGCAAGGAAACCGGCATAAACGAATATCCTATGATGGCTGGTCTCGTCGACGGCGTGCGAGCGGAATTGTTCTGCGGCGCGACCATAATAAGTCCTAAGCACGTACTGACAGCGGCTCACTGTGTGGATGGGAGAAATATTAAAGAAATCGGAGTGCTTGTCGGCGAGCATGATATTACTACAGGTAAAATCAAGTTTAAATTTACAATCCTGGTAGGCTCGAATTATGCCGTGCAGCTATATCTTATCTCACTCTTACATAAAATATAAATGCGCACGAGAAAATTGTCCTTCAATGAGTCCAATCTTTCCAGATTTTTTATAACTACGTCCAAATGTTACAGAATATAAAAGCGGGATTTCTCATGTAGAGGAAACACCTGCTGAGGAAACAATTCTTGACAAAGATAGCGCGTACTGATTTTAACATTCGCGAAAGGAGTCGATAAATAAAAATTTTTTTAGTTGAGGATATGAGCCATTATTATCAATAACAAGTGCGATTGAGTTTCATACAGCCTAATGTAATATATATTCCTAATTCTTTAGGAAAATATCTTACACGTAAAATATTTTTTATAAAGACAAATCGAAAAAAAGGAGATAAGCGGTATGAACCACACAGAAAAAAAGATTTGGTTGAATTAACCAAATATCTGGTCGAATATAAACGATCCAGAAATTCTGATTGAAGTAACCTGAATTTTGTTTAAGTTAACCGAATTTTTGGTAGACTAACCAAACATGTTTGGTTATTTAATCAAACATGTTTGGTTAGTCTACCAAAAATTTTGTTAACTTAAACAGAATTTAGGTTACTTCAATCAGAATTTCTGGATCGTTTATATTCAACTAGATATTTGGTTAATTCACAAAATCTTTTTTTCCGTGCAATATTACGATCGACTCAATATACAGTATCTCGCATTATATTAAATAGGTACTGACACCCCGGCCGCTAAAATGTATCCTATAAATAAATGGATAATACATCCGCAGTATCGAGATATTTACAACGACATAGCTGTTTGTGAAATTGTCGGCACGATAGATTATAGTATCAAAATCGGTCCGGCCTGTCTGCCATTTCAGCATCGATACGACTCGTTTAGCGGTTCTTACGTGACGTTGTTGGGTTAGTATCTCTCGATCATTCTCATCGTTATTACACACGACTGTCCGCTTTAATTCTTCTTGATAATCAGGCTGGGGTCTGATGGATTTTGGCGGTGCCAAATCGAACGTGCTGCGCGAAGTGGACGTGAGTGTAATTACCAATCAACAATGCGCGAAATACTACTATCCTAATAAACAGATAACACGCAGTCATATGTGTACTTACACTTCAGGAAAGGATTCTTGTCAGGTAAGGGAACGAGATTCTTTTGGTATCGTGGAATTGTTCGTAGATTAACGTAATTTTGTGATGATCACCGATGATACCGTGTCCTCTCAAGTACAAAGTACAATTATTTCCGTCTAAAAAATCATTTATGCGATCAACAACAAAGAACGAGTGTTCGAACCCAGTTGCAGGACACACGCGACTCTAATTACATTTGTCTCACTGTATCCGTACCGGATCCATGTCTTGTACGATCAATATAAATCAGCACGGTGTTTAACGCGTTGGACAAGTGCGAGACCGACATTGTTCCGGCACCGTAATACACGAGGCACCGAGCAATCGCGGCATTTTCTAATTTCCGAACCTTTCGCAGATGGACAGCGGCGGACCAGCCTTGTGGGAAAATCCTACCACATATAAAATGGTATTAACCAGCATTATATCTGCCGGTATAGGTTGCGATTCGGGCGCACCCAGTATTTATACACGTGTTGGGGACTATATAGACTGGATAGTGTCTGTAACACCTGGTAAGAATAGACAAGACGAGAAAAGTCAATAAAGCGAGATCTCATTTGCGAAATCCACTCAAAACGTTAAACATATATATACATATAATCCATATATATATATATATATATATATATATATATATATATATATATATATATATATATATATATAGTGTGTCTCACACTCTCCTTCGGGCATTTTGTGGGAACGTAGAACAGATTGCGGTGAACATAAAAGTCCTATACCATTTTGCGATATTCGCAATAATTATCGAGATATTAATTGTAGAAAATTTGTGAATCATCATGCAGTATATGGTAAATGAGTTATAGTAGACGACTGCCGTCTACTTATACTTTAGGTCAAATTGAACAAAAAAGTCCTCTATTTTGCAAATAATCACATAGATTTTTAATTATTAATTAAAGAAGATGAGTGCATTATCACGCAGAATCGTGCAATAATCTTCTTTAATTAATAATTAAAAATCTATGCGATTATTTGGAAAATGGTAGAGGACATTTTTGTTCAATTTGACCTGAAGTATAAGTACATGACGGCAGTCATCGCTACTATAACTCATTTACCATATTCTGCATGATCATTCATAAATTTTCTACAATTAATATCTCGATAATTATTGCGAATATCTCGAAAATTATTGCGAGAATTATTGCAAAACGGTATAAGACTTTTATGTTCACCGCAATCTGTTCTACGTTCTCACAAAATGCCCGGAGAAGAGTGTGAGACACCCTGTATATATATATGTATAATCAAATATAAGCGTAACATAAATGTTTGCAAAAGTCCATTTGATGCCTCACTTTTTTTTATAATATTGTATTTTATCTTCATGATTCAGTTAGTTTTGCAAGTGAAATCTTTACATTGATTCTTATTGGTTTTTCTCTTCTTGTCAACTATACATAAATCGTTTAGTTGATTTACAAAACAAGGAGTTTGGCAGGCACGATCTGATTAGAGACGTGAGAATTTTAACACCGCAATAAGATATATTGATATATCTCTCATTTTCCTTTTTTCTTCTTTTTCGGCAGGCATGCAATATTGCAAAATGGAGTGATCGCTATGGAGAAATAAAACTGTAAGGAATCGTTGTACGAAGCTGGGGTAGATACACGCTGGTGGCGCGTTCGCGTAGACGTCACGTTTTCGCGATGTGTATATACGAGCAGAAAATATCAACGACGCATCGAATTTTAACCGTACACGACGACAGTGAATTATATTTGTTTCCGTTTGAACCAACAAGTTAATGTTTTCTTTGAGTCGCTCATCATTCGGGCGATTTGACATCCCTCGCCCCTGCTACCCGAATGCTTCAAGTTTCATTGAGATTTTACCGATTCTGGAGCAGAAACGAAGGTCTTGCGAAGCGCGCCCTTCGTGAAAACTGGAGGACACCGGCCATACGCGAAGGAGGAAATGCATTTTCTCCCCGGAATATTCGATTAAAATTCGTTGTGGCCTTTATTTAAATTGAGCGCGACTGTTCATTACGTCCAACGTATTGTGTATCCGTGAGAAGTGCATCAGTGGCTATTGCTATGGTAAAATCGCGACAGCACGAACATACCGCGGCGATTCACCACAGCGGGGAAATCGATCATCATGATTTCCTTCGCCGAGTGTGTTCCTGAAGTAACAATAAAATAAGCAATTTAATTAGTCCCGAACGTCGATCTGAACCATATGTTCGACGTTTTGGAATAAGAAGTCGTCACTGCGATAACCGTCCACCAATTTACTGCTTCTATTATTTGTTATTAAGAAGCTATTTACTGTCATTACACGCAAAAATAAGAATGACAAGAAAATTTTAGGTCTTAGTGTAGGTATTTTTCGATAGCGGAAACAAACGTGGTGGCACGTTATCAGGAATGCCAAATGGTGGAACAGTATTGGAAAACAATATGCATTTTTGTGCATTTCCTTAGGCGACCGCTCAGCGCGATACATTTCATTATAGTGCGAGCTACTTGTTTGATCGTCTGCAAAAGTTACTTGTGAGAGTGGTCCGACGACGCAGTCTTGTTGGAAGTTTCCCGAGAAGATGAATTGTGCGTGAGAGCTCAACGTTCAAAGCCAATTAAATCGATCATTTACAAGAAAGTGTTTAATATTTAAAAAACTCAATATTTCAAAATCACGAAATATTGCGATAGTTCCCGATAATTTTAGTCTTGGTAGGGGGAGAGGAAACGCGATTAGTTTGATAAGAATATTTATTTCGTAATTAAGACTTTCTCATAAAAAATTAATCAGTGTATCAAGTATTTAAATTCTGTTTGCGCGTCTTTTGCGGTACATTTCTTTTTTGCGCTCCGTGCATCGAATTTTGCATCGATAATGTGTCGTGCGGCGCGCGTTAATATATTCCACACTTCCGATTTAAATGAATGAATTAATAAGGAATAATTTAAAATAATTTTGCGCCTTTTGCATTAATGCATCTCATGCGTATTCCGATTCAATCTTTCATACATTCATGCATATTTATTTATATGTTTCACTCGGTACAACTAATCAAAAGAAAAGAATCAACAATCTGTCATGGATTTAGTTAATGTTGAAGATAGTTAGAACGTGCTCGTATTCTTTTCAACTTTCTTGTAGAATGCTTAGAAATGTAATAGTGGCGATTATAAATTATGTTGAACAAATTATGTTAAATGTTGCGTCTGCTCTTGTTTAACATTATTATATACCAAAGTTTGACGATCCGCAAAGCTCGATAAACTGAAAGCTTCGCAGAGTGAATTCTCTCCCATAAAATTATTAGGAGGCAATTATATGTGCGACGCGCGAAGTTAATTCAGTAGAATATCGAAACCTATGTTTATCCATGAAAAGTGAATTTTTTAGCTATTTTTATACATCGATCAGTTGTTTGATTATTTTGGATTTTTGAGAGATATACGGTGGCGTTTTGCATCGAATATATTTGCGAAATTGCGCGTGGAAAAATTGCGCGACCAAAATATTAATCGTCATGATCATATATTCGTGAGAGAGAGAGAGAGAGAGAAAGAGAGAGAGAGAGTGTGTGCGAGAGAGAAAAAAGAGAGATAATGTGTTCCTTTTTTACAATGCATTTGCAAAATAAGACGATATTGTCGAGTCTTGCGTAACTCTAATAACAACGTTTTTTATCGAAACTGACCTTACAAGAGCAAAGCAATTTGGCGAGATAAGAAAATTATTGCAATTTACATGGTATCACCTGTTGTACGAAGGAAGAAACATTTGCGTTTGTAGATATACTTTTCGACTGAATTCAAGTTCACGTTTTTCTTCAAAGAATTGTTATCGTTCATATTCTATTTTTTCGTTACCATACTTTATTCTACAAGATTGTATCTTATAATAATTAAACTGTCCCACACGTCGTGCCGGTCATCGGTGATCGATATCGTCATTCCATCATTGGATGAATTGTTTGAATTGTTAAATCGTTAAAATCATATGAAGTAACTAATTGTCTATTGAACGTCTCTCAACAAATTTAAAAAATTTAGTAAAAGAATAACATCGGTGGTTTACGCGTAAAGTTTAACTTCAGTACGTTTGTCTACTTATTTTTCCGCAGTCTTGGATGTAGATAGAAATGAGCAAAGTTCGCCGAGTAGATCTTAGTATTGGTTTGAATAATCTGATGCAAAACTTTGATAATTAGGCGTCACAACAGCAAAGTTGTTTTTTCAACAAAAATAATCTTACATTTTAAGTAGATCTATATCTACACCGAGATATAATTATAAGAACAATAAGTATTTTAGGCTTTCACGGTGTTGTCTAATACTTCGCTTGTTTTCCGGCTTTGGACCGCGTCTTCCTTGTATTTGGTTCTGACGTTTCATGAACGTTTCAGTTCACTTTAGGAAGCAGGGCGACCTGAAACTATTGCTTTTCTGCGAGGTGTCTTCTTTTATAAGAGAAGGGGGTTTGGTGATTTGAAATGATGGGAGGCAAAGGGGTCAGGGCAATGATAGGGGGAAGGCGTTGTGACAAAATGACAATAAGCGCGGAAAAGTTTCAGGTCGCCTTGTTCTCTGAAGAAATGAACTGAAATGTTTACGAAATGTCGGAACCAAATATAAGGAAGATGCGGTCCAATTCTGGTAAACAAGCGAAGTATTATGAGAACATTATTTCGTTTTAGTCAAAGTGATAACGTTCGGTCTACTGCTACCTTTTTTGGCGCTGAGCAAAGCGCAATCATCAGATTGCATGCGTTTTGCAAAGGCTGACAGCAATTGTCGATGCGGCTGGAAGAATCCAGTAAGTACGAATGTACTACAATAATAAGGACGTCGGTTTTTGTCACTACCTTCCTTAATAATTTGAAGCCCCACTTTGAGATCTTTTATACGACGCAAAATTATCTAGAGATATTAACGCGGTTAGGAACCGGACAAAATTTATGCGAAGGATTTGATCGTTACTTTTCGTTGTTTGTTTAGACTAGGATAGTTGGCGGCAGTGAAACATGTGTAAACGAATATCCTATGATGGCTGGTCTTATCGACTTTAAAATGAAAGAATTGTATTGTGGTGCGACTATAATATATTATCATTACATATTAACAGCGGCTCACTGTGTGGATAGGAAAGATATAAGTACAATCGGAGCGCTTGTCGGCGAGCATGATATTAATACAGGTAAAATCAAGTTTAAATTTACAATCTTGGTAGGTTCGAATCATGCCGTGCAGCTATATCTCACATTCACTATACGCGAAAAAATTGTTCTTTAATAGGTTCAGTTCCACACCAATTTTTTATAACTATGCCAAGTGTTACAGAATATAAAAACGAAATTTTTCGTGTAGAGGAAGAATCTAGCTGAGAAAATAATTCTTGACAAAGATAGCGCGCGTATTGATTGATTTTAACATTCGCGGAAAGAATTGACAGATATAAAATTTTTTAGTTGATGACATAAGCTATTATTAATAACGATAAATGCATATTAAATTGAGTTTTGTAGAGCCTAACGTAATATTCCTAATTTTTTAAGAATATGTTTTGCATGTAAAATACTTTCTACAAAGATAAATTGAAAAAAGGAGAGAAACGGCATAAATCATTATTATAATTGATTCAATATACGGTATCTCGCATTATTTTGTAAATAGGTAAAGAAACTGACGCCACTAAGATATATCTTATAGAGAAATGCACAATACATCCTCAGTACTGCAAAAGTGGAGATAAAAATTACCACGATATAGCTATTTGTAAAACTAAAGAGTCGATAAAATTTAGTGCCAAAGTCGGTCCGGCCTGTCTGCCATTTCAGCATCGATACGACTCGTTTATCGGTGATCGTGTGACGCTGTTGGGTTAGTATCACCCGATCATTTTCCTTGTCGCACAACTGTCCGCTTTAATCCTTCTTGATAATCAGGCTGGGGTATGATGGATTTTGGCGGTGCCAGATCGACTAAGTTGCAGGGAGTGAATGTGGGCGTAATGAGCTCTCAACAATGCGCGAACATGTATAATTCTAGCCTACAGATAGCATGTTCTCAGATGTGTACTTACGCCGAGGGAAAGGACTCTTGTCAGGTAAGAGAACAGGATTCTTTTGACATCGTGGAATTATCTGCAAAGGGACGTATGATCTCGTGATGATCACCAACGATACTGCCGTGTCCCCTCAAATATGAAGTACAATTATTTCCGTCCAAAAAATTATTTATATGACCAATAGAGAACGAGTGTATCTAGTTGAAGAATATATGCGTCTCGAATTAAATTTGTTTTACTGCATCCGTAGCGATTCAAGGTCTCGTACGGTCAATATAAATAAGCATAGCGTTTAATGTACTGGACAAGCGCAAAATCGACGTCATTCCAGCACTGTAATAACCAAGACATCGAATAATCGCGGCATTTTCTAATTTCTGAACCTTTTGCAGATGGACAGTGGCGGACCAGTCTTGTGGCAAAGTTATTTTACGAACAATATTGTACTAGTCGGCATTACATCTTCCGGTGTAGGTTGCGCTTCGGAGATGCCCACTATTAATACGCGTGTTGGGTACTATATGGATTGGATAGAATCTGTAACACCTGGTAAGAATCGACAAGACGAGAAAAGCCAATAAGAGCTAGCGCAAGATCTTACTTATGTGGCCTATTCAATTGATAGAGAAATAAAATATAATATAATAAAATGCAAGCGTTGCCTTTGTAGGAGTTTATTTGATGCTCCAGCCTTTATTTTAATTTACTTCCACGATTCAATGGGTTTTGCAAACGAGATCTTACGTTGTTTCTCTTTGGCTTTTTTTTCTTCTTAATTGTGCGTTAGAGATGACGCAGCTTGATGATGCAAATGATCGTTCAGTTGATTTACCTGGCAAGAAGTACAGCAAGCGCGGCCTAGTTAGAAACTCGATAATTTTATCGCAACAACAAGATCGCCGGCGTATCTCTCACTCCTTCTTTTTTTTCCGGCAGACGCGCAATACTGTAAAGTTGAGTGATCGTCGTACGGTTATGAAGGAGTGAAACGGCGAGGGTTCATTGTCTTGGCCGTGGCTGATGGGTCTACTACGCATTCTGGTGTTGGGTTTGCCGCGTTTTTGCGAGATCGACGTGTATTTTAAGGGACACGCGTGGAAAATATTAACGATGTGTCAATTTTTAATCGTATAGCAACGACGACGAATTATATTCCTTTCTGTTTGAACCAAGAGAGTTGGTTTCTACTCTCTTAAAGTGAATCAGTGAAACATCATTGAAAGCAGTAACTATACTATTGATTTGCAGCTGTAAGTACAGCACTGAAACCGCTCAGTGCTATATTTATAACTGATATCAGTGACTATTCACTGATTCACTTTAAGAGAGTAGTGTTTTCCTTGAATCGCTTGTCCCTCCAACGATCCAACGTTCCTCGCTCCTACTACCTGGACGCTTCAATTTCCATCGAGATTCTGCCGTCTACGAGGCGGAAACGAAGATCGCGAGGGGAGCTTCGTGAGAACTGGAGCACACCGAGCAGAGGGAGCGCGCTTTCTCCCGGGAACGTACGAATAAAACTCGTCGCGGTCTTTATCTAAACCGAAGCGCGGCCGTACATCATGTCCGGCATATCGCGTATCCGTGAAAACCGCGCGTAGCAGTGGCCATTGTCTCGGCAAAATCGCAAGCGAGCGAACTGACCGGGACGGGCGACTCGCGACGGCGAGGAAATCGATCGTCCTTGCCTTCCCCGAGCGTGCTCCCGGCCTTTCGCTAATTAGAACACGGAGATAGAAAAAATGCGCGACTGTTTGAACGTATATGCGCTAGAAAAGGAAGAAAGACCCGTCGGAACGGCTCAAGTCGAGCTAAACGGACTCAATTTCAGGGCTGCACATGGCGGCCGCACTGTCCCAAATTTTTTCGGAAAAATTCTCATGTTCTTTTAATCCCTTGTTTGCATGAAACAAGCACAAAATTTAGTTCGACGACACGATCGTAAGCCGACCTAATTTATTATATAGTTTATTTTAATCGAAACTTCCAGTCAGAGATGGAATTATTCGTGTTATGCTATTAAACCAGCCGTTTGGCGTCCTTTATTGTATTTTATTTTCACGATCGAGTGACTTCCGCAAGTGAATTCTTGTGTTTTTTACCTGAATTTTTTCAAAATAATATATTCCATTTCTCTCTTTAAGTAGCATACAGGAAACGTTAAGTTATTAAATTGACGTTAATGTAAGACATTAAAATATCACAAAAATAATATATAATTTTACATTGAAATAACAGTCAAAAATAAGTAACACTTGAAAATTTGAACATTTGTACGCAAGATTTCTAACTGTGTACAAATGGTTGTTTGTAAAAACGAAAATTTCTCTCGCGACGTATCTCGCAGTGTTTATCTCAGTGTGTGAGCTTCACATGAAAGCTTCCTTCGCGGGATACAAGGTTTCTCGAGCGGGTTCTTGAAAAAACTGAGGGCTGCGGTCACACGCTCCACTTGGTCGCGCGCGAATACTAATAAAATCGTTACGCCCGATATTTGACTTTCAAAGCAGTAACTTGCGTTGCCCGCTGAAGATATATTAGGTCCCCCTATATTAGGTTGCGCGCGGAGCGTTTATTAAAATTGAACGTTTGCTTTCCGCGTGTTGCGAACAGCGAGTTTTAAAATCGTGAGTTTTGTCGTCGTATGGGTACACGATTTGTCGGGAATTAATAATTTACGGGACAGATTTATCTCGCGTAATCCGGCCGCGCGCTGATTACGAGCTCGGTCGTTCGGTGCCAATTGAACTTCGAGGTCTTCCAATGCGTGGCTATAAAATTTGGAGTTTACGGAGAGTTAAGCGAGCGTATTATAATTAAACGATAATAATAGCGAGATTATGACATAGTCGATTGCAGAAGCTCGTGACCTAATTTAGAAGCTTCCCATCGAAACCATATCCGAGACGAGTTAAACCCACCACACTTGAAATGACACAGCTGCATATGCATAGCATAAGATCGTATTGACCAATGAACATTGAGTGTTAAGCCGCCATATTGATGCTTGATGCTCAATACTCGATGTTCATTGGTTCATACAGTCTTATGCACATGCAGCTATGTCATTTCATATGGGATAGGCTTTACGGAAAATAACAAGGACAGCAATGGGAAGTTTGATGGATTGATGAACGGAAGGCGTTTGAAGGTTTCGAGTACTTTAGTGTAGCAAATTTAGGCGGAAGGGCGATTGCAACTCGTTAAAAATGGTTACGCGCGCGTAACGCACGCGGGATTTATCTTTAGTCTACACGAGCGGATACGAGCGATCGATCGCTCATTGTTTTTCGGAAGTGACCGAAAGAAACTCGCTCTCGAAAATTTCGCACGGATGTATGTGCGCTCGGTTACGAAACAGCTTGCACATATTTCTTTGAATAAAGTTGCGACGCTTGAAGTCCTCACAGTCGACATTACTGACGCGTTTGCACAGCTTAATTGGTCACGAGAGAAAGTAAAGTGACAATACATGAGATGCCTGACGTCACAATCGCAACGGGAAACATTCAGGAAAAGCGTAAGCGTATCTTTATTGTATCCTTTTTTATATTCTCATTTTTTAAATTCTCTATAACCTTATATAAATATATCAACAAAAATATATTTAAGTAAAAGAAATTATATATACATAAATGAAATATATTAGTAAGAATGTGTTTTGTATTCTTATTAAATTCTTCTCAAAATTCTTTTTAAATGCTTATTAAGTTCTTACAAAAACTCTTTATTATATTCCTGTTCGTCAGATAAGAGAGTATGATAAAAGATCTGTGTTTGCATCGTGTACTGTCACTTCCATTACCACGCAAACACATCAGCAGTGTCTCTCAACTGTGACAATCTGGAGTGCGACTTCATTGGGAAAATTGGTGTGCAAACCGTTCAGCAACCGAGTGCACATACTGCACAACTACTCGTGTACTACAATTCATATACATGCTGTTTCGAAATTGAGACATTACGTCACTCTCGAGGCCCTTTGGAGCACAGTGGTTTCACTAGTGAGATCACTTATTAGAACCAAATCATAGCTTTAGGCGTAGTGATCTCGCAATCATCACTCATCTTGTACATAATATTGGAAATATGTGATTGCACGGTGAAACCACCCCTATTCACCTGTACAAATAAGAAAATAGAAAAAAATTTATTTAAAAAAGAGTAATATCATGGGTTGTCATTCTAGATATGTGACATGAATATTTTACTAGAATTCCAATTTTGAAGGTCCTTACTTCAAAGAGTTAAGCTTTAATATCTCATTATTACAACGATTTCTATTATTATGGTCTTTAATATGATTTATAGTTGGATTTTTTTTCACAGTGCATATGACGTTTCAGTCGTCGACGTTTATACTCTGGAGAAAAACAATATATTTCAGAAGTGACATAAGTATGACGAATGACACCGTTACACATACTTTTTCCGCCACATCCTCCTCACGACACTGCCCTTCACTTTTTGCGTCCGGGATAATTCACCCGAATGGATATCCATACTTCTTTTTTCACGGCCTCTTTGGAAAGTTCTCTCTCTCTCTCTCTCTCTCTCTCTCTCTCTCTCTCTCTCTTTCTCCTTCTCCTCTTGAACAAACAAACGAATGAATGAATGAACAAACGATTATGGGAGAGTGATATGATAATAAGGCAAAACAAAGAAGACTTCCACCGATCTGGGACAAGCTAAATCTTCATTATATCGTGGAATAAATAAAACGCGATAACGATAAAGATATTATCGCGGTCGGGACAGAAACGGAGAGGTGACGATAAAAGAAGGACAGCGCGTTCGGCAAATTTGTAGGAAACGCACGAACGTCGGAGAATGCATCCATTACGCGCCGAATGCAATTCACGTAATCTCGATTGCGAGCGACACGCGCGACTGTCGACGGTATCGACTTGTAAAACGGACGATTTTTGCAGGAGAATTCTCGTGGAGCAATAAATATTTCAGGCAACAAATGTAAACGCCATGGCTTTAAATACACGTGCTGAGGAGAGAACAGGACGGAAGACAGAATGAAAGTTCATACGTATTTTTTATTCGTATGAGCTTTTGTGAGCTTAACCAGCTGGCATTCCTACCGCTGCACATACTTACATGGGGCAGATGTCGCGATATTCGAGGCTACTTGTCGCGAGTAAGTGTTTCAACTTGGTCTACTTGCGTACCCCGGTCTGTAATTACTGATACGAGTTACTGATGCGCGTATCTACCTAAGTGGAAAATAATTAGGTCGGCTTTGGCGCAAGCGTGTATCTGCCATTTCTCACTCACACGAGAAATGTTTTTCGAACGAATAGTCAAAGGCGTCCTTTCTTGCCACTCTGAGCGAAAGTATTGAATTGTGTGACAAATAGTTTTTCGGATCTCCCAGATAAGAGGAAACGTCCGTATTTTCATGTCGTTACAATTTCATGATACAATGCACGCGTTGTTTCGTGACTGACGATTTTCTATCATGTCACGTACACGTTGTTTTATAAAATTACAACAGCATAAAAATACAATCGTTTTATCTTGATCCGAGCAATGCTTATCACACAAGCCCATAGTTTTCGTCCCTTCGCTCATAAACATCGAGCGAAAACCATGTCGCTTTCCACGAGAAGATGGAAAAGAAAATGCGTTGAGTAAAATTTACCCATGTTTAAGGTACACGTAACTTTTTAGGGTTTATATTTCTAAGATTAAAGATAATTCTCTACTATTTGTGCAAAGAATACTCACGCAACACGCACATCTTAAAGACTATTCTTAAAGACATCCAAAAGATATTGTTTTAAATGTCTTTTGAATGTCTTTGAAACATGCGTGTTGTGTAAGTATCCTTTTCACAAATAATCAAGAATTATTTTTAACCCTAGAAACATAATTCCTAAACATTAGAAGCGAGTTACATCTCATTTTTTAGTGATTGTAATTGCGAACATCAATGCAACACTCGGATTCCTCGGCTTGGCCGGCCGAGAAAATTGCAGCGCCGTTGCTAGTGTTTGCACGTCTTCCCGACAGCAGAACTGATGTCCAAAGCGCGTTTCACGATCCTTTCCGCGCGTTCACACCGCTTCTCCATGAGAACATTAATAATCGCAAGTGCACCGAGCATCAGCGAAATGGAATTGCTAATAATCTTGCTGTTCACGCGCGTTCGTACGTACGAGAGTATACTCATGAAGGAACACCATCGGAATGACAAGAGGGACATCCGGTGCACGTATATATACGCAACATAACAAATGCGACGCATTCAAGTGTCGCTCGAGTCCGCTTTTGATCATTCCCTTTCCGGCCACTCGTTCGCAATTCCGATCGAACTCACTCGTGTAATAATTTGCAAATTATAAACTGTTACGTCGCGCACCGCAGTGACGTGCATTTGGAAAACAAATCCAATTAATAAAATGAAGAGAAAAAGGAGAGTGAGAGAGAGAGTTATTTTTGATTCTCCTGTAATTACAATAAAACAGAACCGAATGGTTTTCGATCTCGCCGTTTCGCTCGTATCTCTCAGCTAATCGGTCAGTCGGATTCCCGTCAATTCGCTCGACGGCTGTTTTAAAGCCCGCAGATCGGGAAATACAATCCTATAAGGTCTTATTAATGGTTAACGCAGCGCAGAGTTTTGAATACATACGGTACATTCTGCACCAATTAACATCGACGTAATGTTCTTCCCCTTTCTTTCCGAGAGAAAGATAGCAATATCCACACACAGGAAGAATTTATACGGTTAGAATAATTACGATTTCCTTCATATATATTCTCTTCAATTTTATTGTGTTTCTAGTGCAGGAATCAGCTGTTAGTAAGATTTGTGTCATGCTAGGAAACTCGGTAAATTTCTTTAAGATGGCATATTTTTTAATAGGTACTTCAGTTGCTAAAGTAGAGAGAAATAACGCAATAAAATGAAAAGATAGTTGATCACTACGGAATGCCGATTCGCTCCTCAGTCACAAAATTCTACAATAATTTTCGCTGTAACATTCTCTCCGTGTACGCAACGATACGTCGATACAAATATTGACGCAAACCTCGATCACAATGATGATCTTTTGTGCGTCGCAAAAACGTATACGAAACTACTCTTAGAGACGTAAGTAAAACGCAGCACGCGGTACGTGCTGTTAAGAAAATTTATGCAATATTCCAGTGGCGAATTTCGAGAACGAGACGAACGTCTGCAAGAACGAGAGGCAGAGAGAGGGAGAGGGAGAGGGAGGGAGAGGGAGGGAGGGAGGCAGGGAGAGAGAGAGAGAGTTATCGCGAAAATTCGCGTTATCGACGTATAATGAAATATTAAACGTCCAATGGAACGTTGGGCGCTTCCACTGCTCATTTCAATTTCAGTTTTATTGGTTCCCTAAAGTTTCCCGACGTCAAATATTGCGTTACGCGAGTGAGCGAAATACGCATATTCGCGAGCGAATGTAGCCGCCGCGGGAAGCAAGATGTAAACCGACGCTGTTTACGTAAGTCGACCGGTCGGCTGTTTCGTTGGAAATTGCAGCGCAGAACTTAACTCATCTAAGCTAATCTACACATCGGCGAACCGATGAAACGTCATACAAGTGCGTTCATGTCGGATCTACGATTTGGATCGGTTAACCGGTACGTTACCGCCGCTGTTGCCATGAAGTTTCGCAGAGCGAGACGAGGGTTAACATCGGAAACAGTTCTGGGATCCCCGGATCGGGGATCGAGCTTCGTGGCGAGGCACGAACGATACGTTTCGAGAAACTTTGCAACTTATAGCTCGCGCTGATCGGATTAATTTCCGGAACAAATTTAATCTGCGTTTGGCAACTAATTACTGAGCCGCGCTCCCGAAGATAGCGCGTAGCCGGCGGGTCGCTTCGGTAATTTAACTTTGTGTATATCGTGTACTCGCGAATGCAACGGATATTTCGTGACAAATTGTCATTTCCCCGCAGTTTTCGTCCTTTCGTACTGTCTCTCTTGCACAGCGGGCGCAGTACATTCTTTTTCTCGTTAGGTTAGAACAGAATATGTATACAGGATATCCCAAACTCTCCTCCGCAATTTTTGCGGGAACGTACAACGAATTGAGGTGAATATAAAATATCGTTTTGCGATATTCGCAATAAATCTCGAGATATTAATTAAAGAAAATTGGTGAATGATCATGCGCGATATGATGGATGAGCTGTAGTGGTGATGTGTGCTGTTATGTGCTTGTATATTAAGTTAAATTAAACAAAAAATCCCTTTATCATTTTGCAAATAATCACATAGATTTTTAGTTATTAATGAAAGAAAATTGTCACATAATTATGCGCGATAATGCACAAATCTTCTTTAACTAGAGAGAGAAAGAAAATGTGTTGAGTACGTTTAGAGTGCACGCAACTTTCTAATGTTTAGAAGTTATGTTTCTAGAGTTAAAAATAATTCTTCATTATTTGTATACAGGATACTCACGTAACACGCATATCTCAAAGACGTCCAAAAAACATCTAAAACAAGTAGGAAGTCTTTAGGATGTCTTGGATATCTCAAGATATCTTTGAGACATATGTGTTACGTGAGTATTTTTTATATAAATAATAAAGAATTATCTTTAATCTCAGAAACATAAACACTAAAAAGTTACGTGTAATATGGGTAAATTTGAAAATGGGTAAATTTTAGTACCTTTTTTTCCACACAACTCCCGGAAAAATTATAGAAATTTAATATATTTTTCTTTTTTTAGTCAGTATTTCTCGACGATCTAGAAATCGCAAAATCTGAATCGTCGAGAAATATGATTCTATTAATATTTTTGTAATCCAATAAAATTGAAGAGCTACATAAAAAAACAGAACATATGTTTTTAAGAACGGTAACGTTTGGAGGATTGATCTGGATGAATTTTATTCACGTTTGTGGCTTTACGACCGATAATAATACAATAGATAACTTTACCTTTTGCACAAAAGGATAAAAGCGCGAGTCCGTAGTTGTTGGCTGTAACGCGAGCCTCGGAGTGGCTCATAGCGCGAAGATCACGAAAACGTGCAAATTCTTCGCGCGGAAGAATTCATGAATCGCGGAGTCCATCGTCGACACGCGAGTAGCTCCCCGGGGCGCAGTTGCGGAAATTTCCTGGCCATTATCTTCGAAAGTATGGGAGCCAAACTGCCAATAAAGAAGAAAGCGGTCATATTCATCGGCTAATGTGCGAAATGTGCGATAAAGCTAACTCCGTCGCTCGAGCGAAGGATTCTTATTACGTTGATTCGCGCGTTCGCGCGAGGGTATCGTTGCGAATCGGCGATCGACGATATCACGATGGCCGGCGCTGCTGCTGTTTAAGCAGCGGAGAGATTTAGAGCTGAAATTTGAATCGGACGTTCTTGATTCGCCACTTCGCGCGTAGATTACGGTATCGACTCGCGCTAAATTACAGCACCGCGTGCGCAACACGACCCAAGTTTCCTCGAGGATCCGCCAGTAACTTTGATGGCAAAATTAATGACACACGAGAGCGGCTGTGTACGTAAGCGCGCGGGCGCGCGTTCTTTAATACACGACGGGTGCTACGCGCAAGTTTGGAAAGTGACGTTTCTCGTGAAACTCCCACAGAGCGCGGAATAAATATGCGCGGCGACACTTGCATATACATTTTTCGTTAACCGCGCGAGAAAACGAGAGACGAGTCGACGACAAATACGTGCGCGCACGCGCGTCTCTCTCCCGCCCGGGCTTTTAACTTTGGCTTTTAACTTTCGGACTTTAACTCCGAGTTCATAATGTTCGAGGGGAATTATGAAATGCGTCAGATGGTAATGCGCGACGTCACTCTGGAATTCCGGGGATCGCGGGGGCGCGCGCTCGAGATAAATGTACTCGCGGTTGTAAATGCAAGTTTCACGGTAGTGCACGGAAGAAATGCGGCGGGGAAGATTAATGGCGGGGATTGCGTTTATGGAGGATCGTTTCGACGCAACGCGGATGGTATGAAGGCGCGTGATAAAATTCGTTTGCAGTTCCGTCTCGCCGAGCTCTCCTCGCCTGCCTCGGTTTACGGACGCGCCTTTATCCCTGTTTGTATTTTTCTTCCTTCTCTCAAAGCGCGTTTGTTTGCGCGCCCCCGCGCTTGCTCTTGGTACGGCTGCTGCCGTCGTGGGGTAGGCGTCGTCGTCTTTAGAAATTTTATGCGCGGAGGCTCCGTCTCAGCAAGACTCATCGTGATGATTTCTCTCGCCGCGCGGCTCGAGCGTTTCTTTATCTTTTTATAACGGTTCCGCGAGACGTACATTGTCCGCGTTTAAAATAATAAATAACGATGGAACTGGCGCGTATTTTTGCTCCTTCACTTTTTAACATCTCGCGGTACTTCCGACGGGGGAGGAAAAAAGAGAACATGAAGTTCTCCTCTCGTACTTCTTCTTCTCCGTAATATGCCGTTATTTTACCGTCAAGTACTCTCCGCGTTCGTTTCTTGATCATATTTCAGAGATATGTAGACTCGCAGCTGAGGAAATTACGTGAAAGTCCACCTCGTCCGACACGGTATAAAAACGCGAAAGGCGGCTAATAAATTCTTAAATATATTTCAGATTATTATATTTATGTGGAATAAGCTATATGTATTATATATCAATATGTAAGCGTGTATATCTTATCGAGAAGCGCGGGAAGAAAGTGGTAATGCGAAACGAGATTGATTTCTTAAATAAAGATAAACTTTTCTTTCCTAATGATTATGCATTAGATTTTTCGTTCAAAAAAGTGATCCATATGCCTACCTTCTTCCCTTTTAATACATTGACTGTCAAGTGGGTCATTAGATTTTTTAACGGCGTCATGGGGATCGCTGACGTAATCCAGCGACGTAAATTTCGCATGCATGTAGTGCATGTAGTAGCAATATGATTCAATTTCATTGTAACACGCGACATTTTATCGTTTACATGCTTCTGTTGATAAAAATTTCAACGAATTTTAAAAACGTGACATAGGCAGCGGAATCTACAAAACTGTCGACAAGCCGACATATTGATTACTGAACTCGAGATTCGGCACTGGCAACACTATACGCGAGGACTTGATTTTTCAATTAAACGCGCAACTCGTGCGCGCCGCGTTCCAATTCGACGTTATACTGACTTCATATCGGAGCACAAAGTACGCTTTATAACTCCGCTATTTCCACGCTGCGCTGAAATATCGACGACGACAACGACGACGATGACTGCGAGATCAAAGCGTGCAATTTCAGTCCTTCGAATTGCAACGCGCGTCAATGAATCTTCATTCGGTGGCGACGGGAAGCCCTTCACGTGAAAGTTATGCGCCAAGCAATTTTTAAGCCCCTAAGGGCGAAGTCGGCACACTCTTTGACCTCTCAAAAATGCGCTTTTGATCTGCTTGCGGATGAGCGTATCTGTGCACACTACTGCAAATAGAGTGCCCTCGAGGTCAAACTATCCACGAAAGAAAGCCTAAGCAGAACTTTTCGCGTCAAGAGCGAACGCGATTTCTCCTCTTTGACAACCGCGCTCAACTTTGTAATACAGACGGTATCGCGGCGTCGTTTATAATTCCGTCCCCATTTTCGCTCGGAAACATTGTTTCGATGTTTTTGTTCACTATCTCGTTTACAGCGCATTATGATATTATACTGCATCGTGTTTCTTTATATTCATACATTCACAGCGGATTTTTTCAGGGCGAAAATTTTTCAGAAGCTTTATTTTCCATTGCATTTTAACTTTTGCTTTGAAACGTCTTGATTGTCGTATTGCGCTTCAGAAGAAGTCGACCTGGATGTTTCGCAAAATTTTACGTATTTCTAACGCAGTGACAAATACTAGAGTCGGAATTTCAATTCTATTTTCGGAACTGAACTTTCTAACATCTGTATATACTGAAGGATCAGTTTATGTTTAATACACATGGAAATTGAAGCCCTACTGTGCACCTCTAAATGGCAAGAAACATAAATGTAAAATGTAGGTTTTAAAGAGAGCTTCTCTGCAAAGATATAAGTTAAATCCTAAATAGAACTAAAAGATTCTATTTAGGATCCAAAGTATTGAAGCTGTTAAACGAAATATCGAGGTCGAAAGACTTCAATCAGAATCAAAACTCGGATATACTAATTGCTCTTTTATCCCAAATTAACCATCACCTTTAAACTAGAACTTTTTTGTACATACTAAACAGTAGATTAGTAAAAAATATGAAATCCCTGTCGCGCGACTATAGTAGCTTCCCGGATTGTAGGAGTTAATAACGATGCTTTTTTCACAAGCTGCGCAGATTGCATCGTGTTGCGCGATACGAGACGAAGAAGAAGAGACATATTCCAAAATCTTGTCACGCGACTCAAGAATAATTACGAAGAATAATTACGACTCGAGAAGCGAGATATAAGAGTGCATTCACACCTTGGCAGAAAAGCAGAAGCCAATCAGAATTGGTGATCAGATGCAGTAGTCGACTAGTTTCTGCTGTTCTACCAGCGCGAGTTCTGATTGTCTTCTGCCTTCCTGCTAAGGTGTGAATTCTCTCTAACGCTTCTCTCGTTGGCCTGGAATTGTTCGCCAAGCTCCTGAGGAACTCCACCGGGAGATTCAGCAATTGCTCGCGGTGCAAGCCCGCAATTCGGTCGAATCGCCCGTCCGACTCTCGCGATCAACTCATCAATCGAGCTCGACGCCGACGAACGCCTTAAATTACCCTTCGATCTCAGCCGCGATGATGGCTGTCGCAGCCGTCCTGTTATTTTTGTCAAGAGAACGCGGCGGAATCGTCGCGCTGGTACATCTGTTAGCGATATTTCAGCCCGAAACAAAATACGACGGGCGGATCTCCGCATTCTGGCGCGACTCCAGCTGACGCGGACGCCGCGTCCAATATCGCGATTGCGGAATGAGGTAATACGTTCTCCCGCTGGATCGTCGTATTTTCGTTCGGTGACTTACAGCGGGATCGACGCATTTATTGAGCGCTCGCTCGCCGAGTGTCAACGTGTTCGCCATGTTATCCCACGGCTGCGACGACCATCGTCGTCGCGTACGAACGGCACGGCCGATTTGTCGGACTCGAGAGACGGTGTTTCACAGCTGATTACCCGGTCGCCGCAGCCGCACCGTGGCACGTGCTGCGAATCCGTGTTGTTGCGCCGCCGTCACGCTCGCGGCACACAGGCGTGCGTTTATTCGCATGATTTACGAGGTCGTAATTTTCAGGCCGCGCAACGGTCCCTTCCGACAGCTCTAGCGCGCTGCAGATTACGTCAAAACGCGAGATAAAACGGCCGAGTCGCCGGGCTGAGCGCGGAGAATGATCTAGAGAGCTATTAAATCATCGCCACCGGCCCCGCCGTATCGCCCGTCGTATCCGAAGACATTCGTCTTCCCACAGCGTCCGAGGTCGTTTCTCAACGATCGACGAGGGTGGAGAACGCTGTCGCTTGTCGCCGCGCGTGATAGCGGAACGTCGTCCGGCCGACGACGTTTCACGTCCGCTCGGGGATGTTTCTCTCCGCTGCTCGTGCTTCTCCGGTGGCGAGGCTCTCTTGTATCTTGGCCAGACTGTGACCGCGGGTGTCCTTCACGAGGGGGACGGTAACGGCGCCGGCCAGCCAGCAGAAGCTGGCGAAGAGCCACATGGTCCGCAGCACGCCCAGGCCGTCCAGCATCTCGCCGAAGGTCATCGTCGCGGTCAGAGACAGCAGCCAGGTGAAGGCGGCCGCGCAGCTCGCAGCGGTCGTCCTCATCTCCATGGGGAAGCTGTCGCCCAACAGCGACCACGAGATCGGCCCGAAGCCGACGTTGTAAGCGGCGAAGAACAGCGTCGTCCACGTGGGCGGCATCCAGTAGTAGATGTCGTCGTATTCCGGGTCCTGCTCCCGCAGTTTGTAGAACCACCCTGCGGACGCACGCTTCAGGGAGAGAGAGATCTGATCCGGCTTCGCGACGATCGTCGTGCGATTTGGTGATATTCATGAGCGAAAGAGTGAAAGAGAGACTCGACACGGAGAGCAAGCTTGGTTGAGTTGACGTGACAATTAACTAACTAAATGTATTTTGCTTGAAGGAAGCCAGAATTTCTGGTTCTTGCAACAGAATTCTCTTCGTAAGAATCGAGTTTGGTTCATAAGAATCAGAAATTCCGTTTTGTTTAAAGGGGATAGAATTCCTGGTACTTAGAAACTAATTTAGTTCATAAAAGCCAAATTTAATTTATAAGAACCAGAAATTCGGTTCCCTTCGAACAAAATAGACTTCCTGGTTAGAACCTCGAATTTAGTTCATAGAAATCAGAAAAACAACCAGGATTTCTGTTCCCTTCAAACAAAACAGAATTTCTGTTTTTTAGGACCGAATTAGATTCATAAGAAGCAGGAATTCTTCAAATCAAAAGGCGCTTGGTTCACTCATTTACATCACGTCAACGTCAACCAGTCTGTGTAGAAGATTCGCAGATTAAAATTGAAAAATTCTGCAGCTTTACGAGAGAGATTCGCGCCGCAAGTAGTAAAGCGGAGAAGATGTCGAGTGGACGATGTGTGCGGCAGACACGGGCGATCTTTATTCGAGGTCCCTCCGTGTTCTCTAATATATATGTGAAAATCAATAAACCATAGAATACGAAACTTTGACCGCAATAGAGACCGAGACCCGTTCGTGCCGCCCACGCTGGTCCCTTGGGTTGGACCGGTTCTGTCTTGTTCTACTAAGCTACCTACACTTTGGCTCGCACCTGTCGCTTCCTTCCTACTTACCGAGTTACTTTCGCGACGAGGCGAATAATCCGCATCGCAATGTTCAATCGCGCGCAATTCTCCGTCTCGATTCGCCCCGATTAATATCGCACACGTACACCGCGAAACAAAGTGGCACAGGTTTGATTTATCGTATGAATCTTCTGCGCGTAAGGAGCAGAAATCTTCCTTTGCACTTATATACGAGGAAACATGAAATAATGCACGTTGCGCGAATTGTTTCTCGGTTGATAAATGATGTTTCTCGGGAAGTCACAACACGCCGTGAATTCTCGCGAATCAAGACGAATGTAACTTCCCCAGAGGGTGTATGTGTTTGTGTGTGCGAATGAAAGAGAAAGAGAGAGAGAGAGAGAAGATTTCTCTATTTTTTACGAGCTGCGAACATGTGAATGGCTCCGATATGTGTATTAGTGTAGTGCGCGTAGTGTCGAAGCAGCGTCGAGTACTATTAAGCGGAAGTAGTGTGTTCTGTGCTGGAGCGCGGCCAAAGCTATAGGAGCACGTTGTAGATGTGACGGCGCGACTCGTTCTTTGAAAAATTGCGCGTGTTCGGATACGGGTAGATCATCGCGTTCACGTATCGGTCCCCTTTACGAGCGGAATAATAGCGGGCGATTTTCGCGTCGTTTACGAGCGATCTGTAAACGGGACACGATTAAACGCCGCTTTAGACACTCCGTATCGCTCGTTTCCCGACGTAAGATGCACTGGGGAGAAAGAGAAAAGAATATAAGGAAACCAGATAAAGCAAAAAGAAAGCGCGTTGAGCACGTTAAGCTGCTCCCACGAGGTAAGAAAAATGCAAATCTTCCTAACTGCAAACACTTCCGACTATCTCGTCGCGGGACAAGTTACCAACTTTGAGGAAATACCCATGGAAGAGGAATAACCCATGGAGTCGAGGAAGCACGTCGCCTCCCCCTCTCCTCCGAAACTCGTGAATAAAAAGAAAATTAGCAAGAAGATCGTGGAAGGGATTTTTTTCCATTAAAGTCGCGATGAGTTTGTCGATTGATCGGCAAGTGATACGAGTGAAATATTCATTGACTCGGCACTTCGTTTCCGAGCATGGCTCGCGTAAGGACGCGCCTAGAGTCCCCAGGAGATACGGTCTGGCTACTTACCTCTCAAAATGGCGTACTTGCGCAGCAGGGATGACTCGTGTCGGTTAAGCGCGTTGCGAGTATCAAGTGAAACGTGCTCCAAGTTATTTCTTTTATTATTCTTTACCATGACCATGAAAAATTTCGTGTTTGCAGAATAGAAGTGAGAAGAATTAGATTTGTTGTAAAACGACCGAAATACATGAGTGAGTTGCTTTGCGACCTCATTTTTATGATGGTAACGTTGATCGTAAGATGAATTATTATACGATCCCTTTGCACAGTAATTGATCCCGCCACTTTGAGAGACCTGCTTGAGTTGAAGCAGTAAAACAGGACTCGAAGAATGGCCAAACTCTATTTTCCAGGGAATCTAGACGCGCATTACTATAAGCTATCCCGGATGCGTTGGCCGCAGCGGCGGCCAAATACGACCGCTGAACATCGCGCGACGGGGAGTCGTTTACCTAACAGTACTAGGAACAATCCCATAAGCACTGAGGATACAGCCAGTAGTGCCCTGCGTCCAAGCACATCTATTAGACCGGTAGCCACGAGGCAGGAGAGTATTTGCACGGCGCCGAGGATGACGGTCAGCTCGCTCGCGGTCAAGTAGCCCGAACCGCCGATGTCGAACAGCGTCAGCGAATAGAAGAGCATGATGTTGACGCCGCTCAATTGTTGGGTGAGGAACGCGAACACGCAGGCGAGGCAGGGCCGGACGATGCGCCGGTTGCACAGAACGTCCCTTGTGATCTGCGGAAGAAAGCGTCTCGCGTTTTCAGACTCTCATCTCGCGACAAGAACAGCTCTGGGAGAACGACTGGATCTTTAAGATCCTTCCACATCTCGGAGTGATCCCCCGCGACGGAACGTGTCCTATTTTTCCCGACTCTTTCTATTTTTATAGACACGCGCGGCAACACTTTTATAGATCTCCACACGGCGGGGATAGTGTCGTGCCTCGCAGCGAGGATCTCCGTCGGAGAGTCCTATTTAGAGGGGGACCGCGTACGTGCAATCCCGAGCAAAGTCTTTCCCCTAGCTCGCGCGTTACTTCACAGCGGTTACAACCCCGAAATGAGATCTCCCCGACTCGCGTTATTTTATAACGTTCGCAATCCGTATTTGCGAGGTCTTTATGGGCTTGTACGACGCGCTAGTAGTAGTAAAGCCGAACGCGATGGAGCATTAATTCCGCATCCACCGGAGACGTAAAGGTTTAATGGGTCGAGCTGTTGTACATGCAGTTTCTGCGGATTTAGGCAGTTTGCGTGTGCGCAAAGGTCTTTTAAAGCTCGATAATTTCGCCGTATTCACGCGTCAAGAAACCTCCACTAATTACCCAATCATCTCGGCAGGAGGCCTTCTTCTATCGGATCGGTGAATCAGTTACGCTTAGAGTATTTTCCCCTTGATTTCAGAATAATCCTTTTGAGGTGAAAAATATCACGCTTAGAATATTTTCCCCTTGATTTCAGAATAATCCTTTTGTTACATACAGAATGAGTCGCTTATTTTTTTATGTTAGAGGAAAATGTGTATGAAATAAATTATAAATAATATGGGATAAATCTCGTGGTCAACCTTTCCAGCTGCACAATTTATTCCTTACACAATTGCCTCTAGCATAAAAAATAACAGAGATATCTTGGAATCTAATGTTAGGCGATTCACCTTGTGTTTGAGTAAAATTCTCTAAAAGATTCAAAGGATTCTGCCAAATATAAAGTTATATCCCTTTTGAGTAGACAAATTTCTTTCGTACCAATCTAATATATTCTTTGTCGACGAACTGATATTCTAAAAAATAATTCCGTCACTTTTCGACTCCAACCTCCAACTTTCGACGTTCGCCTTAATTATCAGCGATTAACGCGACACGAAAAAGTAGACTTTACCTTTCCCAATCGAACCGTATCAGCGAGACGCTTCAGCTCCTCCATCTCGGCGTCGTCCTTGTAAGCGTGGCCGCGAAACCATTTTAGAGAAGTCCTCGCATTAGTCTCGTCGTCCTTCGCGAGATAACGGAGGGGACTCTCGGGCAGTAGATATATCAGCGGGATCATGAGGCACGTGACGGCGCAGGTAAGACTGTACCTAATCATCCTATACGTTATTAATGGCGCCACGAGCCTCGGCGTGATTTACTGCTCTCGATTCGAGTGACCCTCGCGATTTGTGCGATTTGTTAGCTCGGAACACTCGTTCAAGTCAGTGTATAGCTCGAGTTCTCGATCGGAAATATTATTCGCCACAAACGACGCGGATGTTAAGTCCCAAGAGCCCTATTAATCTCGCGTAAAGAAACTTTTGCCGATTTACTTGTCAACGTCGCAGTCCTACGTTCCTTGTTAACAAACTGATGTCTTGAAAATGACTCGAACACAAGCGTGTAACAACGTTATCAGCCGGAGGCACAATGATGTTATTGTAATTTTGAAATACGAATATTCTTTTTCAAATATTCTTTCCTGAATTTTACGTAGTAATCATTGTGTTATCATTGTATTATCAGCAAAGATTAACAGTGGAGGCCCTTATAAAGATATATTAGGTGTACAACTTTGCTTCCGCCGTTTCTTTTCCGAAATTCGAGGCTTTATTGTAAAAAACTGTTATACATTTATGATCCAAAGTATTGTCCATCGCTAGTCACTACTTTCTCTCATTTTTTGGGCAGCGTACGAATCCCACGTCGGAAAAACTGGTCATCTTTTGAGGCGATCCACGAATTAATCCAATTTTTTACTTCTTCACAAGACCGGAAGTGCTGGTCAGCCAGGCCGTGTGCCATTGATCGAAACAAGTGATAGTCAGAGGGAGCAACGTCTGGAGAATACGGCGGGTGGGGTAGGACTTCCCATTTCAACGTTTCCAAGTATGACTTGACCACTTTCGCAACATGGGGTCGAGCATTGTCATGCTGCAAAATCACTTTATCGTGTCTCTCGTTGTATTGCGGCCGTTTGTCTTTCAATACTCGGCTCAAACGCATCAATTGCGTTCGATATCGATCGCCTGTGATTGTTTCAGTCGGTTTTAACAGCTTATAATACACTACGCCGAGCTAGTCCCACCAAATACAGAGCATGACCTTGGAGCCGTGAATATTCGGTTTGGCCGTCGACGTGGAAGCATGGCCGGGAACTCCCCATGATTTTCTGCGCTTGGGGTTATCGTAATGAAGCAATTTTTCGTCCCCAGTCACAATGCGATGCAGAAATCCCTTCCGTCTTTGCCTTTCAAGCAGCTGTTCACAAGCAAACAAACGCCGTTCAACATCTCTCGGCTTCAATTCGTACAGCATCTAATTTCCTTGCTTCTGAATCATTCCTTGTTGAGTCACTCCCAATGATCGTGCCAATTCTTCTTGATTTTGACACGAGTCTTGATCAAGTAATGCCTCCAATTCTGCATCTTCGAAAACCTTCTCTCTTCCACCGTTATGCCGGTCTTCGACGTCAAAATCACCGTTCTTGAAGCGTTGAAACCACTCACGACACGTTCTTTCACTAATAGCGGCCTCACCATAAGTATTTGAGAGCATTCGATGAGCCTCAGCCGCAGATTTCTTCATATTGAAGCAGAAAATTAAAACCTCCCGCAAATGACGAGAATTTGGCTCGTAAACTGACATTTTCAATCGAGAATAACTTTATGATGCAGACACAAATCGACTAATGTTTCTATGGGGTTATGTTGACAGTTGCCCAACTTTATTATATGACGTCTATGATCTATTTATTTTGACTTACCGCTAAAGCCATCTATAGGAAAACGGCGGAAGCAAAGTTGTACACCTAATAATTATTACTATCATGAGAGATTCTACAGGAGTCTACACGCAGAAAACATCGTAGTGAAAATTACGTTAAAATTATATCTTTTCAAAATAATCAAAATTTCAAAATTTTGCTCGTGAAACCGGATTATACTGAAATTGCAGTATAAATTACTAAAGAAATAATAAATTTTACGATTTGCCTAATACATGATGTGAAAACCATTTAAGTAATTACAATAAGATAGTATGACTATTAATTAAATATATAATATGATTTCGATCATAATTTTGTACGGTTCAGAATTTTGTTGTAATTTTTACTGCAATATTTTTTCTGTTAACTTTGCAAGTATTACCTCCACACAGCGTCCGTCTCATCCAGCACATGAGCGACCACGAAGGCGTACATGATGCCGCAATTGATCAGCAGATGGAAATACATAAGAAGACGTTCTCGCGAATTCCTGTCCGCGATCTCGGCGATGTAAAACGGCGTCAGAATGCAAAATACGCCACCGCTCGCGCCGCATACGAAGCGACCGATTATGAACAGCGAAACCTACGAAAATACCCAGCAGGGGTAAATCGCATTCGACAAATTTACCGTGCCTTTTGCAATTCGTTACTGCACCGTCCCAACTCTTCTCAAATCCGGTTTCTAGTAAAATATATCCGATTCTCATGATAAACGCGTTGATGTCTAACAACGACCGCCATTCACTTGGAAAACCGTTCGTCACAAACTACCCTATATTTCTTGCTTCCTTTTATGTAATATAGTGAAACAAAATTTGTTTAAATTATAGCTGTCACACGTGTGTATAACCAGTGTTGAGTTGAATCCATTGTTACATTGAATAATCAATGAAGGTTTCCTTTGATTAAAATAATCATCTAATCAATCATCAAAATTAATCAGTTGTCAAATGCAGAATGAGTCAATTATAACGTTAAATTCTAAAATATCTATCGTCTAAAATATCGTCTAAAATATCTATCTATCGTCTTTAGTGTCAGAGGGAAATATATGTAAAGATTTTACGTGGTGAAAATGTTTCCGCTCTCTGGCCACTATACATTCATTTCTTCCAACTGCACAGTTTATTCCTCTTACACATTTTTCTCTAATACAAAAAACAATAGAGATATTTTAGAATCTGACGTTAGGTGACTCACCCTGTGTAAAATCACGATTAATTCAATCAACTGGCGAAATTAACTATTAATCAATGTATAATCGATCACATCAGAATTCGATTAATTATTAGTTTCACTGATCGGCAAGATTATTTGTGATTTGTGATTATATACACGACGACTGATCAATTTTGATCATCGATTTGCCGATTATTCTGAGCAAAAAAAATTTTCATTGATCCTTGCTACTATTCACGACGTCGGTTCCTTATTGAAGATTGGCGCATCGCCAAGCGTCGTACACGGAGATAATATTATAGTACAAATTACAATACAATTTTAGTACTCCGAAAATAGACTGGCGTTGTGGTAAAAATTATAATAAGACATAGTAAAAGTGATCATGGATATAATAAAAATTACTATAAATGCAGTAAAAATTATTATATTTATAGTATAATCTTTCCCTTACATATATTTTTTTTCTAATATTAAAAACGACAGAAATATTTTAGAATTTTACGTTTTGTTATAATTTTCGTAATATTGCCAATCTATTCCCGGATCACTAAAATTGTATTTTCACTACGACATTCTCTCCGTGTAGCGAACTCGTCGTTATCTCAGCTGGCTTCAAAGTGAAATTCCACGATGAGACAACGGAATTCGTGACATCAGGCTTACGACCGAGATTCATTCGGCGATGAAGAACTAATTTAATTACCCTGATTTTAATTTCGCGCGGTCTGTCGTACGCAATTTCGACATTTTGGCGTGACTTGGGACTCAACGGCGCGAGAGCATACTTTCTGGTCGGCGAAGCAGATGAACGACCACCCGACGATAAATCCCAGCGTGGTCAGGAGCAGGGTTGCGCCACGGCTGAGGTACTTGGTAAAGAAAGGGGCGAGTATCACGCCGACGCAGGCGCCGGCGTTCAGGATGCCGCCGACTAGGCCGATCTCCGTGCCGCTCGCGTACAGGACGTCTCGCAGGACCTTGCCGGCGCTGGAGTTCCAGCCGAGCGTGACGCCGAGGGCGAAGCCGCCGAGGGAAGCTGGATTTACGAGACACACAAGAGAGGGATGTCAATTTAACATTCATTCCGCGTAACTTGTTACGCGCGCACCGCATTGCGCGGGGCCGATGATCGGAGGACATGTCTCGCCGGAATTACTCCAAAGCATTGTTTATCAGCGCGTGATTTGTTATTGGGCGCGCGGAGTGCTCTAATCGATCGTGACGTGTGTCGTTAAAATTGTTGCATCGCTCTTCGAGCGATTCCAAGCGAACAGATTTCTCTTTTGAGACTTGCAGTTGCATCGTCATCGAGATCGAATACCCCATTGAGATTACGCGATTCTGTATTTATCGGTAGAGTTGCGCTTCATATTGCATATGTGGTGTGCCCTTTTTGTTTGCATGAAAATAATTGGGCTTTTCAGATAGGGATAGCACAAAAGGGAGAGCAAAAAGAGTGAAGAATCATGACTGTGCATATATTTTGGGTTGAGGGTGTTTTTAATGTTTCGTAGCGTAATCAAAAAAATGTGGATCGATACTTCTTGCATATTCAAGACTGAGTTTGCATGCTCCGCTTCATGAGCAACAAATATCGAGAACCTGAGCATACCTCTTGAATACGTAATAACGCGTAGAGAATACTGCTTTTTCGGAGAACTAGGAAGACTGAATTTTACGGTAATGTATATTGGGAGTTAACCGCCACGTGTGATCAATAGATTTACAGATATTACGAAGACACGGGCGTCCCTTTCAAGAGAGAAAGAGAGAAAGAGAAAGAGGGAGGGAGGGAGAAGGATGCATATATTAAAAATATAACACAGGGAAAAGAAAGTTTAGTTGGACGAGACAATTCCCGATGAAATACGAAAACTGGTCAGAAATTCTAATTGAAGTTATCAAAAGCCGAAATTGTCAAGACTTCCGGTTAATTGGTTAACTTCTAGCTAAATCCGCGAATAAATTCGCGAATCATCTCTCGCTCTGCTTCGCGACAGCGAACTCTCTACACAATGAATGGAAGAAAATACTGGAGTTCGTGCAAAACACGGAGAATTCGAGAAGACTGGCGAGGCAAAAGCATGCGAGCCGGGCTGCTCTTCCCTCGCAATTTAATCATTTCTTCATCATCATACTCCGGCTTCTCGATTGTGCGGGCCGGGTTTGCGTAATTATTTCGCTCTCGCTCAACCACCTGCGCGCGCGCGCGCATTTTCACAACGCTATTGTTTGCTGTGCATTTTCCGGGCTGTCGTGGCTGCCCGCCGACATTTTCTTTATTTATCCTTCTCCCGGGGTCAATGCCGTCACGCTGGTCAACTCGCTAATTGGTAACCGGCAGTCACGAGGCCGTTAATTAATTTTACTTAAGCACCCGAGAGCTCACCCTATTTACCGACACTCAGACATTTCTTCGTGCTCGTGGTTGTCCGTTGTGAGCTTTCCCCGAAATAAACGGCGGAGCGTTCGCGTGGGTAAAAAACGGGTTAAAACTAAGCGACTGTTGAAGAAAATAACGCAGCGCGCAATTATTTCGCGAGCGCACGCGACGTGAAATCTAAATTCTCTTCTCTCGTAGAATTGCGAGGAAGAGAAAGAGAGAGAGAGAAAGGAAGAGAGAGAGAGAGAGAGAGAGAGAGAGAGAGAAAAAAAGAGAAAGAAAGAAGTGAGGAGAGGAAGAGAGAAAGAGTCACGATTTGTGTCATGTCGTTTGATACGCTCATTGAAGTCACAGTGTCGTCCCACGACTCGAAAAGCGACAGATACGAGCGGCGTTTACCGAATTTACCTACGAGCGCGGCGACGTGCTGATTCGACCGTTGGATCTTAGCCCCGTCGTCGTCTTCGGTAGGCGACGTCGTTTCCGCAACGGACATGATGAGCAACACCTAAACGCGTCTAAGCGTTGTCACCAGTAAACGATGTTCACCAACTGTCAAGCACCGATATACACTACGCGAGCCGATCCGAGAGAATTCAGTCGCATGACTGATCGCACGGGCGGCCCTCCCTCTCCTCCGTTTCGATATGAACGTATCGACTTCGCGTTTAGCCGTGTGTTTGGCACAAACTGTGCGTTGTTTTGCCTCGATTCGCGAGTTACCGCGAACGTACATATACGCCGCACGTCAGAAATATGCGACTCAATCCCGGCATTCACCGGATCGCCGTTCGCGCAGAAGTAAAAATGTAACGTAAATTTGCTGGAACGAGGCATTGTTCTCGAGACAATTAAATTTTCAGATATCGAATAATTAATGCCTTTTGCCGTTCGTTAAGCACGAATAAATTTGCGAATGTAAAACTTTTGTTACGTCTAATTGAATGTATGAATGCAGAACTTTCTGTTACGCTTAGAAAAATCTAGGAATACCATCGATAAAATCTTGAAACTTTGATAGAGCGATCTCTTAATATACGGACAGAATTTTTCAGTAAAAATTGCAATTTTACAGCCGAGGAATAGATCGATGTTCCGTAGTTTGACTCTATCCTTTTATTTCATATGTGCTATTTATATTTCACGGCCCGAATTATATTTTAGCAACAGCGTCATTTGCTATGTCAAAAAATTTGCTATGTTCCCAGCAAAATATACTGAGAAAAAATATTTGTAAACAATAAATATTTATTGAATACTAATATACTCAGACAACATAATGTCTAAAATCGGGACATAAGATATCTTAAAGATAATCTTTAAGACGTCTTAAAGATAGTTATACGTAAATCGTCTGAAAGACATCTTAAAGATGATCTCTAAGATGTCTTATGTCCCGATTTTAGACATTATGTTGTGTGGGATATAACATACTCTTACATCTAAATTTTTTTATTTAACTGAAATAAATAATTGCTTCTATGAGAGAAAATTCCATTAAAAGAAATGTATATTTTCTTGAAAAATATTATATATATATATATATATATATATATATATATATATATATATATATATATATTAGTACAAGTAAATACGTCATTAATATTCGCCACAAAAAATATCTTTTCTCAAATATTTTTTCTCTCAGTGTACGTTCTTTAACGAGATAGACTCTATTCATAAAATCTATTCCTGTATCACTAAAAATATAGTATAAAATGGTGAAGAATTTATATGAAAAATCTACATCCTCTCTGTGGATCTCTCAATTACTTCTTTTTCTCAACACAACGCAGCCTCTTTGATCCGATTTTAATGGATAGTTGAAGTTAATTTGAAGATGGAGGAAATAAAGAATCATCTCTCGCTCATCAATATCGCTCATGCGCAGTTATGCCACCTCGACGTGGAGCATTTGGCAAAGCCGGACTTGAGTTGACAACGAGTGGCGCGGTACGTAGTGGGCACGTTCAATTTGTCGAATGACTCGTGATCCGCCCCGCGATTCAGTGCGTCTCGTACGAAACGGGATAAATCCGATTACTTCGGCCGACATGGATGCCGATTGTTTGCCGATACGACGCACTGCAAATCGGCCCGGCTTGCGATGCACGGGACAAAGAGCATTCCGATTAGAACTATCGACTGGTCCTTGACGCAACAAACCCTTAATTATTCCCCATCCTCGCTCTGGCTCTTCATCAGAACCTCGCCGAGGTGTGGTTTGGATCGCTGTACAATCAATCAGAGGACCATTGTACAGCCTCGCGAGATAATTCATCACGGAGCTCCCCGCTGTCGAGTGATGTTCTTCCGGACAACATCGATCGGTAGAAAAGCCTGCTTTTCAATCAGGCGCGTGGGGCCCTTAGGATTTGTATCTCAAAGCCCTCAAAATATATCGCCGACGAACAAAACGCTACTTCTAAAAAAAGTTCTACTTCTACCCGCCGTTCTGCACGTAAAAAAATGATTTAGTAATATCAGCTAAACCGCAGTAGCTGATTCAAACTTAGTCAAAAGGCTAATCGTCACTGTTAAGAATTGGCTATGATAGCTAAGATGCATTCGCTATGAAATATAAATATATTAAGTGACATTAAAATTGCATTATTTCAAGTAGCTAAGAAAATGGCAGTTATTCTTAAATTTCTTATCGTATGCATATATTATAGAAGTTTGCCGTACAGCTACAATCATTTATCACAGTCATTTCTAGCAGCTAATATTTCTCGCTGTAGCGCATAAGTTTAACAGCGAATAAATTTAGCTTCGGTAGAATCGACATTAGCTGTCTTTATTTCAGTGACACATCTTATCTGCCACAGCTATTTTTTAGCTTTGGAAGCTAGTTCGTTTTTTGCGTGTGCCAGGGATATCGCATTTATCGAGTAACGAGCGAGTAACAAAAATATTACAAAATGATGCGACGATTTGGACTGCTTGCTTGTATTACATCTTCCTTATTCGGATTGATTTTCGTGTTTTTCGATTGATTTTCGTGTTTTCCGAGTCGAAATTCTCGCTTTATATTAAATCTTGAATTCTACAACGCGGTAGGAGCTAAGTTAGCAAAGTAGGTTCTAATGATACAATTTATTCTTACCTTGACTCTGATGATGTTCGAAATTTCCCTTTCCGTTTTCTCTAATATTAAAACAAGTTGTATTATAGCAGTGGCGTAGTCAGAAACAAGTTTCGGGGGGCTGTATTTTTTTATTTTTGACGAGCAAAAAAAAGATCATTCGAAAAAATTTGTCTCACTCTTAGCGTGACTCAGAAAATTAATTTCGGGAGGGGGGAGGGGCTGTAGCCTCTTCCGTCTCCCCCCTGGCTACGCCACTGTATTATAGGTTTTATTATCAAGATTGGTGTTGAATGACTCGAGCAGGTTAAGTAGAATCAAAAGAGGTTGATGTTTTGTGAGGTTGAATCAAAGAGGTTGATGATTTCAGAGTATCAAAATATAGTTGTTGAATGGAATAGTAAGACTGAAAGTGGGATCAAAATTTCGACTCGCGTTGATTATACACGACAACCACTTCTTCGCTGAAATCGAACAATTTCTCTCGATTTGATTTTCAAATTCCACGATCGTTTCACTTGCTCGCGCGACCGTATGCCGGGGAAAAGCTCGCCGTGCGTGTTTTTAGAACCGCCGTTACAAAATAGTCGCTTTTGTGTGTGCGTATCGCTGTACATGCAAAACGACGCGTTGCATCGATAGTTCTTTTTCACTGTTGCTGCCGCGACAAAATAACCACACGCGTAGTCTAATCGTCGCGAAAATATTATATTGAAAATTGATTCTCTTTCTCTTTCTCTCTCTCTCCCTGAATAAATATTTATTCGTTCACAATCGGTGTGCCAAAAAAGTTTCCGCTGTTCCACGCAATTCCGCGCAAAGTTAAAGTTCGCAAAATTAAACGCGATCGTGAAAGTTGCCGCCGCGATGGAAATTCGCGGGAAAATTCGCGGAGCAGCTGAAATTTACGGCGTTTAATACCAGTCACGCGAAACGTCGTCGGCCAAGAAGAGATATTCGAGAAATAGATTATGAAAGAGATACTTGAGATGACGACGATGATGATGATAAGTGAGACAGCATGTATAATGCGCATAATTTTACTGGCTTTCAGGGAACGCAGAGCCTGTGCAGAAACGGGGCGGAATGTCGCGACAAGACGCTACGTATGTGGTGAGTACGGCCACATATTTTTCTCTCGTACGTTTTCATAAAATCGCCAATGTTCCCGCTTGCGGAAAAAGTACGGCCCGCGTTATCGCGTACTCAGTCACTTCAAAGATCGTCGCAGCTTTGATCGGCGTAGCGTGAGCTTATCTCGTAATTAACGGCCGCGCACTTTTATTTATCCTTCCCCCCTTTCCGCGCGGCTGTGTACGAATACCTCATCCGCCGTGCTACGCACGTACAAAAATCCAATACGCACACGCTCGTAAAACATCGCGTAAAATCTCTCCGCGAATAGTCGCGGGCGTCGTCCCGCGAACGCGAAAGTCACGAGGGATTTGACGAAGCCGTCGTCGTCGAGCACGAATAGCTATTGCAATTTTCCACTTCGCGCAAAATCCGCAGAGTACATCTACTGTGGCCTCGCGATGTGCATAATATGCCGGGTTTACTAAAGTTCCTCCGCGTTGGATTCACGTTTTGCATTGAAATTCGAATCGGCGCGGGAGCTTTCCGGTGCAACGCGTGTCGTGAAAATTTCCCGTAACGAGCGAGAGCGAGACTTCTCGTGCTCGCGCTGCCCGAACAGAGGGATACCGATGCAACGTGGTCTTGCTTTTAATTAATGTCAGTGTAACACGGGCGTCCACCCTCGCGCACACGAAAAAATACATACTGCGCTGAAGTAAATGTTACTTGTTTCAAATGTCTCACAAATTTGTATATCTACAAATCTATCGTAAGTTCATAAGCATAAGTTCATAAGTTCATAAGCATCGAATTTATTCAGATACGTTCTGAATCTTAGTAAGCTTTTAGCATTTAAATAAAGAATATTGAGTTAAGACAAAAATTTGGCTTGCATAGAGTCAAGCCAACATTTCTTGGGTAACATTTTATGATACTCTAGTAAGGAGAATAGTGTCTTCTTTTGAGTATATGATAATGAGCTTTTCTAAAATTCGCTATGAGTATATTCTAAAATTATTATCATAAAAATATTCTCTGTTGAAGATAATCATTATTTAAAAGGAAAAAAGTGAACTGAGTGATCGCTTCTCTCATAGTTGAATGACATTTTTCTCTGCGCGGGTATTATCCGGGCAATTAGATAGTAAATCACAAATACACGGAGAGAATATTGTAGTAAAAATTACAACATACAATTTTAGTAGCCCGGGAATAGACTGGCACTATTATGAAAATTGTAATAAAACATAGTAAAAATTATCACAAACATGATCATTTTTATTACACTTAATTTTTACTATATTCATGGTCTCTTTTATTATGTCTTATTATAATTTTACTATGTTCATAGTCTCTTTTATTATGTTTTATTATAATTTTAGTCATAATCTATTCCCGGAGTACTAAAATTGTATTTTTACTACAATATTCTTTTCGCAATGCATTCATTCGTTATTTGTTATTGTTGAAAGAAATGAATATTCTGGAAATATCGAGTTATTTTAATATTCATTAAATTCATTTTAGTCGCGAGTTGCTCATGTGAAAAAAGACACAAACAAAGGCAATGAAGTTGCCTTCTCTCTCAATCCAAATAGACGTGAATCCTTCGAATTAATATATTCGAGTGACATCCGAAAGATCCGGGCACGCGGGTAGTTGAAATTGACAGTATTAATTTTAATCTTGAGCGAGTAACCACGGAGACTCTGCACCCAGAAAAAGTATTCTACGTACAAAGTGAATTTTCTTCTAACCCCATGTTTTAAAAGAAATATCTTACAGAAAGCATATTCATCTTTCATTAAAGGGAACCGTAGAAGAAGGAGGCCATACTAGGTGGCGGCGGGACGCCGTGCGTTCGAGATCTGCATATCTTTTCGTTCCAGAGAGAGAAAAATATCGAGAGCACGGTTTTGCTAGGCCGGGACTCGAACTCGGGTCTTTCGCTTGCCGGGCGACTGCTCTAAACTACTGAACTACCTGACGCTCCACGCCTACGACACTCTCCTCTCCCTAGATAACTCATCGTGCATTTATGAGATATTATTCTAATTGTGTTCCTCTATATCAAGAGGAATGTGTTAATTTGAAGCACAATGTCATCTTACGTGCAGTATAAGACGCAAAGAACTGTTGTTTCGCTGCGTACTGTCGTGTACGATTGGTTGAAACCAAGCGCCACGCTTAGAGCTTCCACCGTCAATTCATTGACGACGTTTCAATCAAATCGATGTTGAAATCGTCAAACCGACGTCAATTTGATATCATTTTCACGTTAATCAACGAGTTATTTTTCACTAGGTATATAGATGTCACAAACATGAAGTCTTAAATAGCTCAGTGGGAAGAACGGTTGCCTGACAAGCGGGGAAGAATCGAGTCTGATGTTTTTCATCTCATATGACATTAAAAGTGGACACCTATAGATACACACAAGCACCCCGGTCAAAGTTTTCTGATCTTTCTTTCGTGTGGGTGCCATAAAATTTATTAAATCCGAAGAAATATTTTTGAGTTGAAGTAATATATAAGAGAAAATTTAGATTAAGAACAAATAGATTTGTACTGTACATTCAATATGAAATTCCTCTACCTTTAAGAATTGTGTTTAAGATTATTTTTCTCTTGATTTAAAAGCAATCCTCTTGAGTCCATATATAAGAGTAAAATCCTTTAAGATTTAGAGAATTCCACTTCTATTAAAATTATATTTTGCGGGTATAAATCAGCGCGCAACTGCGACACTTTTGCGAGTTACGAGTTCAAATCTCAAGGAAATTCGTCTTACCTCGAAAGGACGCGCGACTATTTTCAATCAATCGGACTGAATCCTTTATTGCGCGCAGACAGAGCCTGCTGGTGCGGAGGAAGAGGAATACCGATCCCGCGTTTTCATCAGAGATCGAAATTCAACGTCCGAGTCTTCATCGTTCTTCTTCCCGCGCGCACGAAAATATACCCTCGGCGTGATCGGAGACAAAAGGGTGCGGTTAGCGTGCCGGGGAATCTCAACCGGGGAATCTTCACGCGAAATAACAGCGTAACTGTGTTTATCTACGATATAATATTCTGGAGAAAAGTTTGCGCGTAAAGTAGAGAGAGAAGCAGTCGAAGAGAGAGAGCGGTCGTCACTGAAAACAAAGATCGCCGCGGAATTCCATTGGAATCGCGACTTGCGGCAATCGGAATGCGGGGCTAAGTTTGTTCGATGGTATAGACATTTGAAGTGTCCGAATAAGATAACGTTTTCACAGAAAATAAGGAAAATACAGGAGGCAAGCTTCAGGGCAGAGACCGGGTGCAGAGAGGTGCACGCGCGTCTGAGAATCACGACAGGGACGAGCAGAAATGTACATCGTGCATCGTCTCTCTCGCCTTCCTCCTCGCGTTTATTCTAACGAATAAACGCGAGAATTCGATATCATAAAGTATGCCAATGGCCGACCGTAACTTGGCGGCTGCGTTTTCTCATAACGCTCGTGAAATTCTTCGCGAATTACAAGGGATAATTCGGCGCGCGCTCGTTCGATTAAAGCACAAAGCGACGAGCGCGCACGCGCTCGCGCGAATTACCGGAGATACCGTAAAGCAGTTTATCGTTCGCCGTTTCTCCGCGCGCGCTTATCCCACTACGTTATCCTATTTCGAGCCGACAGGGCGCCGCGCACAGCGCGTCTTCTCGAACGAAAATATCCGTTTCGCCCGGAATTCGCAAATTGCACCGTGCCACTGCACGATGGCGAGTGCGTTTATCTCACGTAATCGGCGCGATTTCTCGGGAAATTCACGGTAATTCTTTCCGACCCGTCCTTTTCTCCCCGCGAGGACTTTCAAATATGCCCTGAGCTATTTATGCTCCGTACAAGCCGAGTGAATAAAAGTGTGTACCAGCGCGGCGCGGGCGCAATAAATGATTATTATTCATACGATGTCTCGTAAACAGCGGCGCGGTAAAGCGTGATAATAACGAACTTCACCGTGCATTATCGTATGACACTTTTTCACAGATTTATGCCGATAGAAATATCGTCATTGTCGCCGTTTACATCGCCGTTTACGAAGCTATGTGTCGTGTAATATGTTTCACCGTGATATTTATGTGACGAATGCGCGCTACCGCGCTGATCCCTGAATCTTTTTGAAATAATGTCGCACTCTGCCATATGCCCTACGGTGACTTTTCTCACCGGTAATCAATGCGATCTGTCTACACACAACATGCACTACGTAACATGATGCTTTGTGAGCATCGAGATTAAACTCTCACCATTTCGCGTTGATATCCTGCGATGTCGAACTTGGTTAGTTCCATTCCTTAACATCCAGCTCCAGTAGCGTTCGTCGTCGTCGTTCTGTGTCGGCCGCGGTTCCCTTCACTTTACTGAAACGCACTCGCGAATCGCGAATCACGCGGGCGAAATTGCAAACGGAAATTGCAGTGCTTTCTACGAGATTGAGAGAAAGAGAAGGAAGAAATCTTGTTTCGCGGACGTGTATATTTTGTCGCAAAAAAGAAAACAAGACTCTTGTTTCGTTATAATTATAACTTGAGATTCAACTTTGAACTTTAACTCTGATTTCGACTGAGATAATGCAGTAATAAATTACTCGTGAAAAATGTAGGAAATTAGCGATCGCTGTAAAATTTACCGTGAGCAAAATGAATAATCGCGAATTCCGCATGTGGTCGCGCAAGTCTGGTGCACAATTTAAATGCATAATTTGTGTATATAATTTAACTGCACAATTTGAGTGCACAATTCCGGTGCACCAATCTGATGAATACTTTACCTACCACTCGAAATAATTGGGGATTTTATTAAATAAATTAATAAAAATATTGAGAATATTTTTATTAAGAATATTTTTATTAAGGTATTTTTAAGAAAAAAATATTCAATAATTTAGATATCTGATAAATAAAAGACACTTATTAAAAACGAATCCTCAATTGTTTCTAGCAGTGCATTTCAGTGGACGAACACGAAAAATCCTACACTGAGCGAAATGTGTTTGGTTATTTGTAACTGTAATCATAGAGTATAAAATAATAATAGTCAAAAAAGTTATTTTTTGCAATAAATTGATATAACAGATTTTACAGGTGTTATATATAATAATAATAGTGGATATTACTATTTTTTCGCTAGAATAACAGGAAATATATGGTTGATGTCGAAAATGACTATAGTTTGCAATAAAATTAACTGTTTCCTTTTCTCTCAGTGTTTATGCAAAAATATACAAGCTAAGTAAATCACATTGATTTTTCACACCTTCAAATCACCACAATAGCCCATCATCTAAAATCTTTATTTTTAACTCACCAATAACTTGGAAATCAGGATCGGCCGTGTTCTCCTACAATTCTGGAAACAAAAAAATGCAACACTGTCTCGATTAGATATAAAAGCATAACGAGAAAAATATATATTAGGAGCGTGTTAAATTTTTACAATAATTGTAAAACTCAACGATTTCTACTTTGAACAACCATGTCGCAGTTTTCGATTGTAAAGATTTCAATGAGAGTATGGAATAAGATAAACCTACCTTCGAACCGATCCTGTTCGAACAGAATCCTCCGCATCGCATTCGCTCAAACTGCACCTCCCGAACTTCATCACTAGATCTAGAATACAAAACAAGTTTTCCGATTAGTTATCTGTATAACTATGAAAAATTTGAATTCGTCCTATCATATATCGCGTACGTTGATTGACCAATTTCCTTTAATCAAAATCCCAATAATTATCGTAGTTGTTTGCAAATGGATAGAAAATTTTTCTATTCAGTGAACGAGTTCTACTCTGTATATTTGAATGAAAAAAAATAAAATTCCCGTTATTATTATTTTATCTTTTTCTTCCAAATTGCACTTTAATATCCATCAGAAGCAGTAAACTGCGGAAGCAACAGACACTTTGCTTTACAAATCCAAACCCAATTTTTCTACTAGTTTTCAACATGAATTAATGTCTATTTCAATGTAAACATAACCACCGGTGTCTTTCATACTTACACAATTGCGCCGTTTGATCCTTATTTCACAGAACGATATCACGTCCATCGGAAGCGCGGTAATTTTCCCTTTTCAACGGTTTTCATGTCAAGTCGCTACGACGTCTACAAGTGGGGTTATTGACGTTTGTATCGATCCGCGCGCTAAATAGGCCGGCGCTATCCCTTTGCTTCGCTGGGATAAGGTATCCAGACAGCACAATGTCCAAAATCGGGTCATAAGACGTTTTTAAGACATCTTTAAGACATCTTTAAGACATGTTTAAGACATCTTTAAGACAAGTTTATAAGGTATTGTCTTAAAAATGTCTTAAAGACGTCCTAAAGATGTTTTATGACTCGATTTTGGACATTTGTGCTGTCTGGGTAGATTACGATGCGACGCGTGAGAGAAAACAATAGCCGCAATATCATTGGGGGGAGGGAAGGAGAGGGGAGAAGCAGTGTCTCGTACTGTACTAGAGACCCTTGAATCTGACCACAACAGTTTTGTCAAAATCCTACGAGAGAGAAGGGCATATTCTCAATATCTATCTTAATATATCTATCTTAATATAATACAGGGTGCGGCGCCAAAATCCGGACAAATTATACATTTTTTCCAAACATATTTTTTATTGCAAAAACGAAAAGGTTTACAAAATTTTTTTAACCACATTGTTTGTAAGGTCATAAAGAACACATTTACTCAATATATCCCCCGCTTGCTTGAATGACCGCCTCCATTCTCGGTCTGAAGTGTGCGCAGGCGCGCTTTAATGTGTCACGGTCCATATCGGTGAATGTCGCTTCAATAGCGGCTCTCAATGATGCGACGTTTGGATATCTGGACTTGTTCGTGACCCTTTCAACTACGCTCCATACATAGAAGTCCAAAGGATTCAAATCTGGGCTGTTGGGAGGCCAGAATTCTTTCGACCAAAACATGTCGACGTTGTCCGACAACCAATTTTGCACCAAATGACTTGTGTGGGCGGGCGCACCGTTCTGCTGGAAAACATACGGCTTTCCAGACGACACAGTTTCCATCCACGGCTTCACTACATTTGTCAGAACACGCAAATAAACTTCTTTTGTGACATTTTCCCCTTTGTTAAAGAAATGCGGTGGCATGACATCACCCTCACTGGATAATGTTGCAAAACCTTCGTTGGACTTCTCCGACTCATTGTACTTTGCGATGATATCACACAGTCGATCTCGGGTACCCAAAGAACCGAATGATTTCTGTCGCCGAGCGCCCAGCGCAAACACTTTCGATAATCGCGGCTCTTCGGTTATACTCCGCACTTGGTTTCAACATTGCGACTGTTTCGAGGTTGTGATGGTTTAGTACATGCGTCAAGCTATTTGAACGCGACATCTACCAGTGATATAGAACAGCGAGAATTTCAAATTGAATTTTGTCCGGATTTTGGCGTCGCACCCTGTACATAACATGTTATGTTTCTATCCCAACACATTTATATTATTACAATTACAACGATAGAACATTAATTTCAGTAAGAGCTTCTCGCAGAAATCAGGGATAGTCGCGCAGGTCTTTTGAAGCTGATAGTCATGGGGATAAGGGATTGTCCACAGTGCAGTCGCAGTTGTGTTTTGAAGTCGCAGAACTAGTTTGTGAATCGATCAGTGCTTATACTCTTTGCGTAAACTCGTGAAAAGTTTCATTGAATTCGTCAATGAAATTTTATTTTTCGATGATTCTTAAGCGCGATAGTCAATGCGACTCGTTATTCCCAACCGGCAGGTCAAACAAGCGTCGCCGTTCAGGCCACGTGGTCGTTCATCTCACTTTAGAACATTAGTGTGCCGACGCGACAGCAGATGGCACACTCGGTGCAACGCCGAGTAGAGACTCTATAATAAGAGTCTGGCCATCAGAGGAATTCTGGCAAAATTCTTCGAGAGAGAAAGATATATATTTCCTATCTCTCTAGGAAACATACATACATGTATATCTTTCTCTCTCGAAGGATTTTGCCAGAATTCCTCTGATGGCCAGACTCTTATTATAGGGTCTCTAAACGCCGAGCCGAACCGAGCGTCGTTCCTGACGTCGATACCGCGGCTTTAGGTGGCTCCAATTCAATTATGAATTGACGTAGCGACATGAATAAAAAGCGATCTCTTTGGCACGCGTTTCCGCATGCCCTTTTAACGCCCATTTCGAAGAGTCCAGTGTCGTGATCGATTAAAGCATGGCGTACACGCTTAGATAAGCAACATGCAACATCTTCCTTTCCAATTGTTCAGATTTCTCTCTTCGTCTCGTTTGTTGTAACAATGACGAAATTAATATTGCTAATGTGGATCTAAGTGAAGGAATGATTATTACAATTATTTGCGAAACGATAGCGGACTTCTTCAATTTCATGAGCTGTACAAACGCGCACAACCGTTGGTGCGTCAGACATTCGTATACATTTGCAAGGCCAGTGAAAAGCAAGCAAATCGCATCAAGATCGAGATAGCCAGTCGACATCGCGGGAAAAAAGACAAAATAAGATAACACATCTTTTTAAAGAGATAGTAGATATCTCCGTTATTTTCGGAGTTATCGTGATTAACGCGGCTTTCATATTCGCTTTCATCCGCTTCACGTCAACACCCGCTTCACGCCAACATCTATGTAACTTTAAACTTAATGCAAATTACGCTCGTTTCCGAGGTCTCGTGAACAACGGATCTCGACGGATGTAACCTCTCGGTAGTCACTGCGATCTTCATTGAAACGAGCGTGCGTTCCTTTTCTTCGTTGAGTTCTGTTTTTGAAAATAGTCGGCATTCGAAATCAGATCGAAACGGCGATTTACACGTGCACGCAAACGGCGAGCAGACGAGCGCGTGATACTATTTTACGATGTATTTTTCCCTTTCTCAATTACACACTCATCGCAATTCTTATTTTCCGATGGCGACGATGTTTGATCTCGAATGGAAGTTATACGCGCAACGATTGAATTATCACTCAAAGCTGTTATTTACATTCCGTAAATAACAGTTTTTACTTGACTTTTACGTTCAATATGAGCCGCGCGAAGATGTACCTTTCATCTTACATACATAAAGTATCCTAAATCCCGCTAGGCGATACAGTGGCGCCGCAAAGAGAGCAGAGGGAGAGAGTTGCAACCTCACGGTTGCTGCAACGCAAACTTTTCGCGGCAATTAGAACTGCTAGAGCGCGTGTACTTAAAGAATTATACATAGCAGAGTCATAATGTATACGTGTATAAATGGCTTAACGTACGCACGATGTGCTCATTTCGTCTGTTCGCTCGTCTTTGCCGAAGCTTCGTTGCACGTCGCTTCACAGGAACAAAGGCTCGTGTAACACACGAGCATGCATCAAATATTTATTTCGGAATGCACACGCACCGGAAGGATATGCATACGTACGAAGAAACTGATTTGCATGCGATTTACGTAATCCCCGCACGGAAAAGCAACGAAGGAGAAACCGCATGTTTCTTTTTGTTCCAGTTACTCTTGAAGTTGCCACAATAACATGTGTTATATTTTATTACGCTACTCAATTACTGTTTATTGCTTCACTACGTCGTTAATCTTTCTTTTTTAATGAATAACTGATTTTTTGCATTTATTGAAGCTGCACACAGAAAGATAAACTGAGAAAAAATACTTGGAAATTTATCTGTGGAATATAAAGTTTATTCTTGTGAAATATAGTTTATTTTAATAAATTTTCAACTGAAATATTTTTTGCTCAATGTATCATCCTACTGCTAAGAAAAGCAATTGTTTAGTTTCTTTCCTTTTTTTAAGTAATAGTTACCTTTAGCAAAGAATATTTTCTTGATAATAATCCTTCAAATATACTCAGCACAAATTAGAGAAGGAAGCTTATTGTCGTGTACTCAAAAGAAGAATTCTTTCTCTTTTGAAAATAAGAATATAAAACTAAGAAGAAAAAGTTTGCCCGACTCCTAATCGTTACACGTTGAATACGTCATGCGCCAATTGATGATTCACGAGCTCGTGAGGATCGCGCTGGGAATCTCGTTCCCTGCGACAATGTTTGATCTTGTCGTCGTTACCGCGGAAAGTACATGTGTTTCGGTAAAGGGGATTTACTCAGTGAAGCCGTAACAGCTCCGTAACGACAGTTTCGCACTAAGAGAGAGGATTCCAGGTCAAAAAAGGTCGGGGACTGTTGTTGTAAATTCACGCCTTGTCGTATGTAGACACGAACATTCACATATCTCGCGGGAAGTTAGGGGACCGCGCGTTGCTCGAAGCAACACCAGCACGTAAAACCGATCGTCGTCGGCCGCGCTTGATATATCAGCGAGCAGCTGCGCTCCCGAAGAAACTTACGTGTCGCAAACTCCAAAGCAGAGCGCGGTATCGTCAGGATCGGTCGTATTTTCAACATTGTCCGCAGATAATAAGATTTTCGCAGATAATAAGGTTTTCGCTGATTTAGATAACGGATTATTTTGAAAGCACCTGTAAGTGCTCAAATATTTACAACACTCTTATTCTTGCTGGTTTCTTCTTGAGCTTTGCAGCGTACAAACAGTATTTTCCTAGGCTGTCATTTGTATGCATAACCCGAGTTGAAATTTTGGCCCTATTAAACCTTGAATTCTACAACTCAGTAGGAGTTTAGTTAGCAGAGTGGGTTTAATTCTAACGATACAATTTACTCCTACCTTCACTCTAACGATGTTAACCGAAATTTCTCTTTTCGCTTTCTTTAGATTATATTACAGGTTTCAGAATATCAAAATAACAAAATAAAATAATTAAATGGAACAGTAAGGCTGAAAGTAGGATAAAAATTTTGGATAGATTAAATAGAACCAAAAAACATTGATGTAGTTTACAGAGTATCAAAATAACTGTTGAATGGAATGCTAAGACTGAAAGTAGGGTTAAAATTTCGACTCGAGAAAGTGCATCCAATTGTTTACAGGCATTTATCACAAAATAAAATTGGTGTATTATAGATCGAAAACGCCAATAAGAGCCAACGCAAGATGTGATATACATTTCTTGCGTGAGTCTTTATTTGCTTTTTTAATCTATATTTAATTCTGAGGCAAATCTATTCAGCAAGATTTGTCTACGGCTTTTTAAATGTGTTTCATTCTGAAGAATACCTGATTACTTATGTTTATCCTTTTGTTTGCGTGCTTTTCCTAATATTTACCCTCGCGCTGTGTGTTTTCATCGTCCATTTTCTCGAGCGCCCATAAAACTGGCGTTGAATCGCGGTGCGCGAGAAAAATCAACGGGAAGAATATCACAGGACGTAGTCTCGGTTTTCCTGGCGCAATTACTCGCGGAGCATCGCAAGGTCTCCCTTCTCTCATTACAGAATCACGAATAAGTGGCGACGCGAGGCAATTGAATTTTGCGTCGAGCACTTCGCTGTTGTTCGACGGAACGAGGGACAATTTGTACTTTCGCACGGAATCAGCCAACAGCTGGAACGGAAGCGTCGAAATTACACACAAGTCCTTCCGTCAGTCAGACGCGCGTATCATCCTTTTCTCTCTTTTACTCAAGTCGCAATTTACGCGACGCTATTTCTCTAATTACTCCTTAATCACTCGCGGCTGTCCGAACAAACCATCTCCACCGTTATTGTGATTGTTATTGTCGTTCAAGAACGTTAATTAAATGTTAATTAAATCGCACGTACTAATAAGCGGATTTGTAGTTAAGCTGCATAATCGCACATACACACTTACCACATATAAATACGATTATAAATGTAAATCGTGCTAAAGTCGTCTCGCTTGGAAATTGCAATAGCGGTCGCAATGGCGCGTCTGCCTATGCGAGCATCGACCGACGAGCAAGCAGGGTGCAATTCCACGCGTAAATAACCATGTATTAAGCTCTCCCTCCTTCCCTTCCTCCCTCTCCCCCTGTCTCTCTCTTTTCTCCTCTCGACCGTGGCCCCATTTATATTTTATCAAGACGCAGCAGAGAGCTCCGCGACCTCCTTGAAAAACGACGATTCACCTTTTCCCAGGTCGAAACGTTTCCACGGTAGTATTTTCGCCGCGATAACGCGCATGTCTTCGTAGCTGCAGCGAGCGGACGACCGGGAAATAGAGACACGGCACAACACGCCGGTGAAATTCCAATCCTGTACCGGCAGTGCAGCTTCCACCTGTGCAACACGTACTCGTAAATATTACACGACGTGTCTTATTTATGTTGGATACGCTGGTTCAGAGGGGAAGTTCCTTAAACCAATTTCGGCGAGACGTTCCGGAGTAAAAAGACAGCCGGAGATTTTCTTCGGTGCGCGCGAATGTTTCGAGAACGGCAAACGATTGTCCCCGAGTGTTTATTCGACGTATCGCCGACACGTGACACGTTGAGGCTTCATTAAAGTTCCGTGTTGGAATTCGCGACACGCGAATAGATCCCAAGCGACGACGAACTGTAACCACGAAGCGCCAAGAAACTAGAAATAAATATCGGACGCGCGCACGACGCGGACGAGGAGGACGGTACGCGCCAAGTTTTCCTCATTGTCCATTTATATATAGCGTCATTATGTGTGACCGGCACGTCCGTGAAAATATGTTCGCCGATGCGCCAGGGGATTTGTGCGGAGTCAAATCCGCGAGCGTGTCACTTCGCAACGGCGGTTTGTTTGGCCGTTAATTGTACATGCGCCTCATTCTCCTACAGAAATTAACACGGTGTTGATCTGTCATATGTGTATGTGCGTATATGCGTGTGTTTTAGTACTTAGTATGCGTTGTATTAATATACAACGGCAATGCCGACAATTACCGATACCGTTATAATGATGCAAACTACCTGTCTCTCTCTCTCCTCCCCCTCCCTCTTTCTCTACTTACACATTTATTCCTGTCTCCTGACATTTCACAATACGCAGGAATCATCAATTTCAACTATCGTCCCGGCAATCACGTGTAATAATTTCGTTTTACGTACTCGTAAAATCCGCGAATTTTAAATTATAACGTCGAACGCGGTCCATCGCACAGGCTCCGCGACACGCTATTAATCACATCATTCGAGGCGAGTAATCCCGCGGCAGACGAAGCTACATTAATAAAATCGAACGTCGCGCCCGCGTGCGCGGACAATGAAGGATCCCCGCGACATTTATAGCGGCGGAAATGTAGATTGATAGCGCGTGCACCGCGGCGCGCGCACCGGCCGCCGATTAAAACCGGCGCGAAGCAACGCGAATGTATTGGCTCTTTATAGTTTAGCCCACGTCGCGATAATGATATACGGAGCCCCGTAATCGAATCGAGCGTTTTACGAGAGCAGGCCGTAAACTCGTGGTTCCCATTCCGGACGCATAACGAACGTTAAACATGCTTTTCCGGTTTTCCAGTCGAGATAACGTTACACCTCGTGAATAGAAGTTTCGCGAGATTTTCCCAAGTACAGCATGGATCCCGATTAGAATGGTTAAGTTTCTCCCAAAACTGGTTATCCACTATGACAACTGAGAATTTCATTCTTGCCCTAACACGCGCGGAGAGAATATTATAGTTTTTTTTTCTGTAAATTTTCCTCAATTTTACTATGTTTCTAGTTGCAGGGAAACACTGCCAGTAAGGTATCTCAGTAGGTTTATCTTGATAAGGAACATAGTAAATTTCGTTGAAAACATAAACTTTTTAATAGCACATTTAAATTTCAGTTGAAACATAAATACATCATATAAAATGAAAGGATAGTCACTGCTACAGGATGTCGACCTACACATGCAAACTTCTATAGCAATTTTTAACTAAACTATAAAATTTTTAACTAAACTATAAAATTCTCTCCATTTAAGTTCTCTGCCTACAATGAAAACAGAAGTATTATGGGCACTCGTGCCTTTTTTCAGCTGAACGTCAATACACACTTATGCGCCACCAAACAGAGAATCCCATTTTTATATCAAATATTGTTTTTATGATGGAATACAATATCTTGATGGAATTTATTGAATAATGAAATGGTTTTGAATGTCAACGTGTATTTGGTTCGATTCTAACGTAAAATAAAGACTCCAGAAAGAATATTAGGAGAACTATGAAACGTCATATTTCTAACTAGAACCCATCATTATTTTGGAAGATTAAACTGGATTCCAGTTAGATCCCACAGAAGTATATTCTTGACGCTCGTGCGTGACGCTCGTACAAGAGAACTTGGAATGAAAAGGCCATACGTGACGTTCGCCATGCGTCCAGAATAAGGTCTCTGACCCGACGCACAAATATCGCGTGCGATCGCGAGCCCGGAGAGGCGCGCAACAATACGACGGATTCGCAAGAGACGCCGAGGGAGCTCCTACGACATAAGTCTTACACGCCAGATGAATCCATAATTAATCAGCATTCTCCAGATTTTCAGACGGGTAACGCGGGCGGTCGTGTCAGCGAGAGCGCGCGTTCTAGTTCATCGGTCTCGGTCTCTTCGTGGGGCCGCTTGGTGACATTGACATTCGCGCGTCTACGTGCGAGCGCGTAATTATCATCCAGACAGGATGCTCCATTTGGTAATAAAAGCACGCTTAATCCCCCGACGCGACGCGACAGACAGGCGGCCGCAGAAGCGCGAACGCGTAGGAACGAATGCACGAATGGACTGAGCGCGCTCAGCGCCGTTCATTTTACGTTTTCCCGAAGTTGCCGCGCATTCACGTCACGAAGTTCTATAATTGAAGCGCCGCGGACGATAACGAGTCGCCGACAATGAGAGCAAAACTGCGAACGAGTCGATAGTTACCGCCAGACAGTGCTTTCTAACTACCTCCCTGACACCAGCTTTGCGAATGGCGCGACGCTGTACATACGATACGTGGGCAATAGCGGCCGATTGTTTGCCGTGTAACACTGCAATGAGCGCCAGTCGCGATATGAACGGCGCATAATCGATCTGGAGGATTTTCCGCGCTCGATTCACTTCGGTGCCCGATTTATTCTTCGCTGCTTTCGCTCTAACGGGGTCGCCCTTCAATTACGCTCCTCGTCGCGGCGAGCTGCAGTCGCGACACGTTTTACCACCGCGTCGTGCGGCGAAACGGCGAATCGCGCTGTCTCCTCCTCCATGCTCGAGCTCAGGGCGTCGGATATCGACGGTAATTTTAACGTTATCGGCGACGTAAAGACACATCCCGGTAAGGCATGTGAGTCAAGATACAGAGACATACACCGGAGTGCTGCCGCTGTCGCTTGGGGACGTTAGCCATTCATTGTTCGCGTGTCGACGATGTTTCTCATTTCTCGGCCGAGATGTCGATATTCGGCCGACTATCGAATGTCGATAGAGCAGTTGGCACGTGTTGAAAGAGTTGAGAAGCGGCCGGTGCGTCGCGCGTGTCAAAACGATCCGGTAGTACGTCAAGTCGTAATATCGATTACGAGCGCTTTCGCTCCGGGCTTTTCTCAGGGAGAGTTTAGTTCGCCCTCTGCATCCGGGATTTCGATGACGCGACTTTGGATCAACATGTCATCTCTCTCTCTCTCTCTCTCTCTCTGCATTTCTTGTAAAATTTATGCGCTTGCGCTGTATTGTGAGTCTTGTTATAATTTCTAGTTAGAAAACTCGCAAATCGGAAACGTCGAATGAAAGCAATTAAATTTCCAACGCAATCTTGTACTTTTTAATGAGATATAATTCGATGCTTTTGAGAGAGAAGCGGAACTAGCGTCTCTCCACGGAATAACACGCTAATAATCGTTCTAATAGAGAACGGAGTAATCGTTGGTTGAGAGCGAAATAACGTTTTCATCATCACTAATTGCTACCGAGTTAATTCTATTCTATTTTATGCTAACGAGCTTAGCATTATGCGCACTTGCGCATACTGAAAATGAGAAGATAAAGGAAGAGCAATAGAGAGGTCGAATAAAAGGAAAAGAATGAGAGAGAGGGGGAGAGAGAGAAAGAGAGAAAGAAGAAGAAGAAACGCTGCAGGTTTGGTCGCGTGAAACGACTGCCAATGGCATAGGATCATTAATAAAAAAGCAGAATTTATGTTCGTACGAAGTTGCGCGATCGTGCCGACGTTAAAGCAGCGTTTACGTTAAAGTTGATTCCGCGGTTGATGTCTAATATTAATGTGCGCGCGCGCGTGCGCGAGCAGCTGCCGCAATCGCGTTACAGGAGGAAATCCTTCGCACGCTACGTCGTTAGGTGAGATAGATCGTAATTTTGACTTCCATCCGGCGGAATTCAGTATTCTCATACGGTGAGTACATAACTCACAAGAAAGAGAGAGAAAGAGAGAGAAAGAGAGAGACTATTCTCTCTTCGCGATTTCTATTCTTCGCGTCGGGTTGCACGATATGTGCGCATCTGTTTCGCGTATGTGCGAGGTATCGATTGGAATTGGTCGTTGCCCTCGAGCGTCTAGTCGCCGCAGTCGTCGGTAGCTACGATTAGATACCTACTTCGTGCACAGATCACCTGTTAATTACGCGTGATGAATCATCTATTTCCGCGCGTGCGATATCTCGAGGAAGGGGCGCGCGCGCGCGCGCTCCTCGCACGTCAACTGTAATAAACGCCGTTCGCCATGTGTATACATTGATTCTCATTGAGTCAATTCGAAGAGTCGAAACCTTAGACTTGCTCTCGACCTGAACTTTCTTCACTGTGAAGAAGATTCTAGAAAATTTATTTGTGGGATATGAAGTTTATTTCTGTGAATAAATTATCTCACAAATAAATGTTCATGTATTTTTCCTCCTGTAAATCGTGTAACATCTATTCATATATTCTAAAGGATCAGTATATGTTTAATATACATGAAAACTGAAATTCTACTTAGCGCCTCTCACACTGAGAGAAAAAAATAGTTGGAATAACTATAATCTCACTATATTTTATAATTTGTTTTGGCCTCAAACATATATTTATAGTTCATCTAAACATGAAGTTATAGTAGAATGAACACAGATTTATAGTCACCATCTTATTACTCTATATATATGGTAAAGCATCTTTTGGGAATATAGTTACATGTACCTATATTTGCCAAATATTCCAATTGTATTGACTATGTAAAATAGTTAATTCTTCTTACCATTCAATATTTGCTACCTTACTATATTTTTTATTTCAAATAATTATAATTCTTGGTAAAAATTTTACACGGGTCAGTTATACTACGCTTATATTGTAAATATTACAAATATTATGGTAACATTTACTATAAAAATTATATTCCTAACTATAATCTTTTTACTATACCATTATAGTTCCAAATATCATACATTTTTCTCTCAGTGCAAAGACTCGCATTAATAGTCATTATTTGGAACTCGTCTCAAGTGAAGTGCTCAGATCTGATTCAGAGTCAAGTGAAAGCTCCTTTTTCAGTTGAATTGCGATTGCAGATAAGTGTGAACGTCACATACATCATAATTCAACCGGCAAAACTTGGATAAGTTAACTCTGAACAATCATCTGCGTATCTCATGTGAGACAAGTTTTAGGTGACAATGATTAATACAGGCCCAAATTGCAGGAAACGCACAAAATAATAAACGTATAAATGGCAGAAGTGCGCACCCGTTCTAAAAAGTTCCTCTCGGAAAAGTTAATAGGTTAAATGGAATAAAATAGGACACTATAGGTTTCACAGTATCAGAGTAGGTGTTAAACGGTATATAATATTTAAGTCTAAAGTGTGAAGTCACAATTTCGACTCAGGACTTGTCACTATTATAATACCGTTCACAGATGTAGTATATATTTTCAGAATCAGAATTATTATATTGTAAACTATAACATGTTTCATCTGTAGGCCGATGCGATTAGACGTCTTTCGAGAAGCGAATGAACTCGCCTTTGTCGACGGCGAGATTTCTTGTTAAAATTGGGTAATACACGAGTGCACGGGAGAGCGCGCATGCATAAGAGAGGGGTGAGTTCCGGTGAATGAAGCGCTCTCGTGCCGAGACAATAATAGCAAAGGCAGAAGAGCATCGGCGCACACCCGAGCTGGGTGAATGGCGCTAAGGATAATAAAAATAGGTCAACACCCGGTGCTTTTCCGGCTGCCTTTTGATCACTGTTTGCGCGCTCTCTCCTCGCGGGATACGAGACTTTCGCGTCGCGCAAATCGCGCCTCGATAACCGAGGCCTGGATTCCCGCGCGTATCGCGCCACATGCGACTTCGCCCCGAGATGCTATTGACAGCGCTAAAATACGCTAGCACCGAGGTCCGTTTCATTCACTCGGGCCGCGGTGGAGATCGAAGTAGCGCGCGCGTTCGCGCCTCGAGATGAATTTTCGCGCAGAAAAGTGCCCAGACGGAAGTTTCGCGAGGTGAAGTCCGCGGCTCGCCGCAACTCCTTAAGCAGGAATCGCCGCGCACTCGATAATTCTTAGTAGTTAGTACAGCAATTCCTGGAGACTCGTGAGCATCTTGCAGTACCGCTGTCTCGTAAGACAAACTATCCGCCAACTATGTCGGCGATTTAATAAATCAAATGCGCGCGCGTGCTCTTGCCGGGCTTCTTCGGCAATTATAAATTCTCTCCCGAGAATCGTAGCCGCGGCGGGAAGCCGCGTGTGTATTTCACCACGATTGCGCTTTAATGCCACGCGCGGCAAAACCTCAGTTCTACGCCAGGCACAATAAGAAAGACCGCGACTTCGCCGTGACGAAGTGCTCCCAGAGAGATCTCGGCGGCGGATTCGGAGTCGCGCGCGCTACCGCGCGAACAGTGCACCCCATTCAACCCTTCTGCTGCCACTGTGGCAGCTACTGAAATTATCTCGTCGGCTTTTCGCTGTATTTTACTCTCAAACAAACCATTTCCTTTGCGCCCTATCTATCCACCTATTTCTCACTCGGTTTATTGTGCTAACTCTTAAATCTGTTATCTGAATGGAGTTACTTACACGCGGAAAAAAACAATTCCTTAATATAATTGAATTTTCTTTTGGAGACCAGATGAACAACTCGGTTGTAGGAACAGAAAGATTCCTGTAGAGGAGGTTTCTACTCATCAGACAATTACTCTCAGTTTATCTCAAGTGAGTTTTAATGCAGTTGAATGGTCAGACGAATGTTTTCAGTCACACAGAGATATTGTCTTTCTTCAGTGAGTTTTTCGTCTGGTCTCCATTCAGTTACTCGAATTAGAACTTCTTTTCCGTGCAGCTTTGCACTCAGTATTGCCTCGACGCTTCTTTATCACGATTCGCCCTCATTGTTCGTTGTATGTCCAACTTTGTGATAGTCTCTTTTTCTCTTTTCTTTTCCTCTTTACTTATTACGTTACACTTCTTCCATTCTTTTTCTTTCTCTCTTTTCGCTTCACTTGTACTACTTAGTAAGTATTCTCTGTAGGTCGATTCCATAAGGGGTCCTTGTCCCCCCAGGGTAAAATAAATTAACCGATCTCTATATCCATCCATCTATACCTGTCTATCTATCCGCCTCTTCCTTCCGCGTGTTACTCGACGATCGCGAGTGACAGCTATTTACATGAGGTTAATAGTGAAACGCAACATCTGTTCCGCGCCGATCATCCCCTGACAGTGGAAGGATTAACGGCAAACGTCAGCCCTACGCCGACGTCTCGACTAAGAGACGCAGAGCGCCGTTGAGAACTCGGTTTCTCGAGGATGTTTGTCGTGAAACCATTTTAAAGCCGCCGCCGCCGCCGCAAAAGGAGCGTGATCCCTTTAAAGATTGCGGGCACGGGTCTTCGGAAATTTCGCCGGTGGCATTGGTCGTGGCTTAAGCTCTCCCCCAGTGCCATATATCTGACCTTCTGTCCTCGTCCCACTCGCCCGGCATCCACCTCCCTCTCTCTCCCACTCGCGAGCCCGAGCTACGCTGGCTCATTCAAGCTCGACTCGACTCGACGCGAGTCGACTCGGCAACGATTCAGTCGCGGCCGACCCGCCACGCTGCGAGCTTTGCCGAGTACGCGAGTGCTCCGAATTGCCTCTTTCTCTCTTCTCTTCGTGTGCTCGCTTCTATTTCTCCCTCGTGATCTCTACTTAGCCGACCGTCTCTTTCCATCGCACGTTACTGTGCTCACTATATCTCTCTCTCTTTTTCTCTCTCTACCTTCTCCTCCTCTCTCATCTTCCCGAGTCATCGCGCTCCAAGAAAGCTTGCCCCGTACGGTCCCAGAGTGGTGACCAAATTTCCAGTCGAAATAAATCCGAACTGTGGTTCGTCTTGTATTTCTCCACGGACAGAGAAAGAGACGACAATAAATAAATATATAAATAAATATATATATATATATATATATATATATATATA
>NW_022639598.1:83494-98971 GCF_010583005.1 Odontomachus brunneus
TCCGTGCAGCTTTGCACTCAGTATTGCCTCGACGCTTCTTTATCACGATTCGCCCTCATTGTTCGTTGTATGTCCAACTTTGTGATAGTCTCTTTTTCTCTTTTCTTTTCCTCTTTACTTATTACGTTACACTTCTTCCATTCTTTTTCTTTCTCTCTTTTCGCTTCACTTGTACTACTTAGTAAGTATTCTCTGTAGGTCGATTCCATAAGGGGTCCTTGTCCCCCCAGGGTAAAATAAATTAACCGATCTCTATATCCATCCATCTATACCTGTCTATCTATCCGCCTCTTCCTTCCGCGTGTTACTCGACGATCGCGAGTGACAGCTATTTACATGAGGTTAATAGTGAAACGCAACATCTGTTCCGCGCCGATCATCCCCTGACAGTGGAAGGATTAACGGCAAACGTCAGCCCTACGCCGACGTCTCGACTAAGAGACGCAGAGCGCCGTTGAGAACTCGGTTTCTCGAGGATGTTTGTCGTGAAACCATTTTAAAGCCGCCGCCGCCGCCGCAAAAGGAGCGTGATCCCTTTAAAGATTGCGGGCACGGGTCTTCGGAAATTTCGCCGGTGGCATTGGTCGTGGCTTAAGCTCTCCCCCAGTGCCATATATCTGACCTTCTGTCCTCGTCCCACTCGCCCGGCATCCACCTCCCTCTCTCTCCCACTCGCGAGCCCGAGCTACGCTGGCTCATTCAAGCTCGACTCGACTCGACGCGAGTCGACTCGGCAACGATTCAGTCGCGGCCGACCCGCCACGCTGCGAGCTTTGCCGAGTACGCGAGTGCTCCGAATTGCCTCTTTCTCTCTTCTCTTCGTGTGCTCGCTTCTATTTCTCCCTCGTGATCTCTACTTAGCCGACCGTCTCTTTCCATCGCACGTTACTGTGCTCACTATATCTCTCTCTCTTTTTCTCTCTCTACCTTCTCCTCCTCTCTCATCTTCCCGAGTCATCGCGCTCCAAGAAAGCTTGCCCCGTACGGTCCCAGAGTGGTGACCAAATTTCCAGTCGAAATAAATCCGAACTGTGGTTCGTCTTGTATTTCTCCACGGACAGAGAAAGAGACGACAATAAATAAATATATAAATAAATATATATATATATATATATATATATATATATATAGAAATATAGAGAAAGGGGGGAGAGAGGGAGGGAAAGAGGGAGAGAGAGGGAGAGAGAGGGAGGAAATGTTTCCGCGCGCTCGCGAAATCGACTTCGAGACTCGAAGCTCCGGGCTCGGAGCTTGCGCCGATTCGTCGCGTCGGAGCCGGGCTCGCGCGCGATACAACGCGGCGGATCTATCCGATTTGTCGCGTCGTAAGCGCGACTGGCGGCTCGTACCGATTCGCGAATGAATTTCGGCAGATTTGTGCCTCCTGTGTACAAACGCGACGAAATTCTGTGAAGTGCGCGAATACGTGAGGAAAAGGTGAGGTGAGAGCGTCGACTTCCGCGCGACGCGAGAGTACGCGACAATAAGAGCCTTCCTCGACAATCGCGGCGGATCGTCGCACCGTGCGCGAGGAAGGGACGACGGACGGACAGAATGAGCGAGCGGCAGGTGTCCGGGTCGTTTAGCCCGCGGGTGGAAACGAACGCTCCGGATCGTGTCGATTTTCGCACGCGGCCGATCGAGGACGAGTAAGGGAGCCGCGCTGCGAGTTTCAGCCGGCCGAGAGGGCTTCTTCAGGGCTCACCAGCGCGGCCCAGCCGGAGATGTTCCCCGTGAGCGGCGCAATCAAGTGGATGACCCGCTCCGGCCCGGTGGAAAGTGCTCGACGCGCGACGCCAGTGAACAACGCGCCGCGATAATGGAGTGATACGCCAGTAGCCGTGATAACGCCGATGGTGCACGTGCGCGAATGACGAGGAGTAGTGCTTCCTGCGAGGACGTGATGCTCCACGCGCCGATGATCTTCCCGCAAGGCTGCGAGGTAGCCGCGGAGGAGTAGGATGCGACAGATCGGCCTGCTGGGCCGAATTACGCGTGAGTCGAGCTATTCGCTTATTCACGATCGTAATTACGCAATCTCGCGTTCGCGCTTCGTCGATACCTGAGATCTCACACGGTGCCACGTGTGAAAATGAATGCACGCGTTCTTGCGATTCAGTCGTCACGATCTCAAGGAGGGTACGCGTGTGTGCAGTCATTTCGCTCGCCCTGGGACGTTCGTCGTCGTTTGGCGCATGCCAAGTATAAAACAATAGTGGAAATTCGCTTGTCCACGAGCGTCGAGTTGTACTTACTGCGCGACGAGCGTCTTGTAGAACGTAGCAAGTGGGACGACTGGGTATTAATCGCGCGAGGCGTAAGTGGCAGCGAAGTTCGAGGGTGGTTAAACGAGAAAGTAACTTGCAGCTGCGCTCTGGCGATCTAAATTCGATCTCCGGAGGTAACGGACGCGGTGAAGTGGTGCAGCTAGTGGACACAAGTTGACAGGTCCGACACCTGTCATTGGGTAGACGATTATATGCACTTGCGTTAGGTCGGTTGATATTAGGCGAAAGATTTGTCGTTTTTCTCTCGAATCCTCATAGAATGTTTGGGTATCAGAAAGAAAATAGAAAGTTCTCGCGCGCTAGATATCTAGAAAAGTGGATGTTGCTCACATTACTCGTAAAAATTAATAATCCTTCGGAGAAAATCGGATTATCTCATTTTGTTTTATTTGACGAATATGACCAATTTTTTGCATCAATCTAATATATTTTTAATACTATTAATTAAGATAGAATGTCTGGATATGTATCCAATCCTGAATGTTTTTATTATTTTGGTGTTTAAATACGGATATTTTATATATATATATATATATATATATATATATATATATATATATATATATATACATATATTCTATTATATTGATATATATTGTTTTTGGTCTTTAAATATTTAAACTTTCAATATAAAAGATATGTATGCATATATTTTATTTTGAAAGTTTAAACATTCATATTTAAGAGCCAAAACTAAAAAATGTTCAGGATTAGATACACGTCCGGGAATTGATACTTTTGCCTTATCATCAATCTCAAACACATCGAAAATGAATTTAACATTGAGTATTTGGCGTTGACAATATTTGGTTAGAGTATCTCGACGTGACGATGAGACGTTTCGTGTCTTACGTCCCGCTGATAAATTTCTTTCTCGTTACCGCACTTCGTCGTCGACCGTAAGCAGTCGTGTACGTAGGAAGCACGACAGATTCTCTACACGGTAGAGAATTTCACATAAGGCGAGCTCCGGCTCGCTAATCACGAATTCGCCTGGAAAGCCGTAAGACGCTGTTACGCGTCGCGGCGAGATCGGGCCGGTGGATTTCCACACACGTACACACGTCGGAAAAGTGTCGACATTACCTCGCTGCCATGTCGACAAACTGATTTTGTTTACCACCTCGGCGAGGTCACGTACGCGCAAAGCGAGAAAATTATATTTAGCGAATGAGATCCTATCGTGTCGCACGGTATTATTGCCTCGCGTGACACGAGAGAGAAATAAGTATTCGCGGCTATTCGTCCGCGTGCGCCTGCGCTATATTTCGTTTGCGGCTTTCGATGCAGTATTGTCGGTATGCACCACGCGAATTCCGTCTGTCCGCGGTTATACAACCAAGATCGTCGAAATTATGCGTTCATTAAAAGATAGAAAGAAAGAAAGAGAAAGAGACGCGTGACGCAGGAAAGTGGATCCTAAATATTCGGAGATTTGCCTGATAAATCAGACGTTGCTCGATCGCAAACGTTTTAGTTATTTTTCAATTATTGCTCTTTAACTTGTCCCAAGGTTACACGATATTTTCCCGAAAACTAGATGGGAATATGGTGATATCCACAAAAATCTCTAGGCAACAATTATAATTTCTGCGGATTGGTGACACTGTTGAAGTAGCAAGTCCATGGATTTTGCGGAGTCGTTTTGACATATGCGTGTGTATGTGTCAAATAACAAACTGTCACTAATCCGCAGAAATTAAAATTATGTTGCCTAGGGATTTTTGTTGGTACCAACATTTTTCCATCTAGTTTTCGGGAAAATGTCATGTAACCTGTATCCCAAGATCATTCCTTGATGCCTTCAAGTGGTGCTTTCCACATTCAATATAAACCTACGCGGCGGTCAACATGTATCAAGTTTCATTTTCTTCACTCTTATATCATTAACCCCCGATTAGTGATCTTCCATAAATGTACTACTTATATAATTTACTCCCTCGCGTACGGAGTATCCGTGAAAAGAGCCGAGCGGGCGACAAAATGAAAGGAGGATCCGAATCCAAAAGACTCTTTCGCGGAGAGTGGTATATTCCACGCGATTTTCCCAGACTCAGACACACAGACACACACACACACACGTCCTGCTGAACGACAGTTGTACCAGCGATTAATTGGATCAGCTCTTTGGATACTCGCCATACCATTTCACATACGTTTTCAGCATCGGTGTTATTTCTTGCTTCGCGAGACTCCGACGAAACGGACACTTCATGAAAAGAAGTCGCAGGAAGGAAGTCGCCGTTTAGGAATAAACGCTCTCATTATTCCGCTGCTTCATGCGCTGCACCGAATTAGTGAGTTGGGGAACACAGAAAGTCTAACGAGCGCTGCGCGCGCGCGTTACGGTCATTACTATCAACGCAATTAGCGCTCAACATGTTTGCGCGATAAACATCGGTTTTGAGCGGAAGTTCCGCCACGTGACGATGGTACGAGTACTCGACCGCGATATTTGCGCCGTGCCGATAACGACAACGCGACGGAGGTTTAAGGGTCGTTAATTAACGTGGGTACTCCGTGTGCTGGGCGCGCCAAGTCGAGTGCAATTCGCGAGCGGCCAACTATTTGCGTTCACGACGATTCCGCGAACTCGCAGTCGCGGAATGCACTCAAGTATGCGAAGGGTGGTTCGGCAATTTCGTGACAGCGAGTCTAGCGAGAGAAAGAGAGAGAAAGAGAGAAAGAGAGAGAGAGCAGACCCGGCAAAATACGGCGCGTTATCGCTGGCACGCGTCGATAATACGCAATAGACGAGACGGACTGCGAACAATGAGCGAGCGCGATTTTGTCATTACAGCCCGCGGGAGACGCTTGCGCAAGCTCCCTCGCCGTGTCAAAGACCCAAACGTTAATCTGGCGGGGCTCTTGAAGCCGTACTCGCGCGAATTTATATCAATCGACGCGGCCGCTCGCGTGTACCGCTCGCGAAACTTTATTTTCGCACGGTCGCAGCTATTTTCGCGGCGGCGTTTGTGCAATTTGTCATTAAAATGTGCGCGCATATAAACGTGTTTGCGGCGCAATTTCGAAACAGGAGACACCTGTCGCGTATCATTTACAAAGGCGGCGTTATAGCGGCGTCTAGCGGCGCAGCGCGCTACTTTGAGTTGAAATAACAACGAGACGCGCGGAACGGGGCGAGGCGAGGTGCTCATTAGGCACCTCATTAGGCAGCACCGATAAACGCGACTAATGAACTAGAATCGCGGCATTCCGCGTCTCTATTTTTGTGTTTTGTGCACCGCGCTCCGCATTTCCAGGACCACTCTAATCGCGCTCTTGCTGGAGCGTATCGTGCGAAAGCGACTGCACGACCGTATCGCGTTATATCGTTCTTCCGCCGAGAACTTGCCGTAATATCGACGTCTCACGATCGCTCATGCGTGCCGAGGACCGCGGAGAACGTATCCTCAGCGATTTTCTGTGAATTCCGCGGCGATCGTGCGTCCGATCGTTTTATTTCATCCTTGAGGCTTGGTTGGCCAACCCGCCGACCCGTTCCGTCAAGTTCTTCGCGCAGTGTCGACGTTCCGGCTCTCGAGCGACCGTTATTTTTCCACGGTGTACGTGTGACAAGCGCTTTTTATTTGGAAAATCGACATACGTCAGAGAAATGGATAGATAGACAGATAAACGTAGATAGATAGATAGATAGATGGGTAGATAAATTTTAGAGGAGACAAAACTCTATATTAATAGTCGTCACTTGAATCTGTCTCACGTGAGGTACGCACAATTGACAGATTCGAATTCAGAGTTAGAGCTAAGCTTGTCAGTTAAATCGTGCGATATATGCAACGCTGTACTTGTAATCGCGATTCAACCGAAGAACTCACATCCAACTCTGAGTTCTCTCCGTCAATTAATAGTCATCACTTGAAACTTGCCTCAGATGAGATATTCAGATTTTTATTTAGAGTTAGACCTGAGTTTTTCAGCTGAATCGCGATTCCAAACGTAAAGTCATGTATTATATATAATTCAAATAAAAACTCTCATGTAACTCTAAATTCAGATTTGAATATTTCACGTAACACAAGTTTCAAGTAACAATTATTGATATGACCCTAAGGACTGGGTCAACGTTTATTACTTAAAACTCGCCTCAAGTGAGATATTCAGGTTGAAACTCAGAGTTGGACAAGAATTTTTCATTTGTGAATCGCACGATTGCAGATACAAATATCATGTGTATCATAACTCAATTTAGAAAAACTTGGATCTAATTCTGAATAAAAATTCGAGTATCTCACATGCGACAAGTTTCACGTGGCAATTGTTAACATGTTCTTTGCTACCACGGCTTACTTGAAGAATTCTCTTCACGGATCATATTACATTTGCAATTGTGTAAAACACAGAGTTTATTTATATGCGGATATACAAAGAAAAATGTCATACACGCTGTCCCATCTCATGCACGATGTTGATAGCGCGAACGTGTTAAGATTTAAGAACGTGTTAAAATTTTGGGTAAAGATGAATTTGAAGTGAGAAATCGGTGATATGTCACACACGTATGACGCTGATAGCGTTAACGTGTGCCGAAACTCAAATCTCACTTGCAACGAGTCTCAGACAATGGCTACTAATATAAGTTACAGAATTAATGAAAATCGACGAAATGACTGAGCGCTGAAAACGCGCGCACCCATAAAAAGAAAACTTTTTCGCAACATTGGCTGCATTCAGCAGAGAAAGTTGCTTTGCAACTGTCGTGCGATTTACGGTATATGTTTTTAAATTCAGCCAAAATTAAGAGCACGCATTAATCAGATTCACGAATCTTACAACACAATTGCAAAACAGCTTCCTCCAATGACGCGCTCTATGAGCACGCATACTGAGGGTGACTACTAATTCGCTTCGCCGCCATTTCCGAAGTCGCAATTGTTATCGCAAAATAATTGTGCCGGTTACAGCGTGATAAATGACGTGGGATCATGACGCCCGCAAAGCGATATCCAATAAATTACATGCTCGTCAGCGAGCAGTTAATTAATTGGCCCCCGTGAATTTGAAATGAGAGACGCGCGCATTCGCACGCCCCGGCAGTCCTGCAATTAATTGAAGGTAGAGGAGCCGTTCTGTTAATGGCGGGATTAATCTACTGAAGGGAAAGAAAAAGGAGGCAAAAGAGAAACGGAAAGTGCTCCCGTAGCGTCGTACGCGTCGTCGGTCTAATGATAATTGTTTTCATTATTTTAATTTCTCAGCAAATTAATCGAGCTCTTAAGGGGATGCTGAAGCTGAAAATTTTACCGACATTTTTCTGCAAAGTTTATGTTGTATTGGTTACACAGAATTACAAGTGCTTTTACGCAATGAAAGTACATGCAAAAATAAATAGGAGTATTGCTCGATATGTGACGAAAACGAACAAAAAATTTTTAAAACTCTCAAGCTGTCAGTTAGCGTAATATTTGCCTAATCCAAAAGTTCCGCAGCTTGTACATACCGAAAGTGTGGATGCTCCAAACAGAAAAATTTTGAAGAACATTGCTCTACCTTCGCATCTGCATTTGGAAGCTTGAAAAGATCGAAAAAGTTTGCAGAAAGCATCAGCATCCTCTTAAAGGCAGACGAATACGGGAGTATCGACGAAGACGATGCTCCTCTCCTGGATAGATAAATAACGCGGCGATTACGCGATTAAAACGAAAGAAAGCAAAAAAAGAAAAGAAAAACGCCTAGACGTCTCGATCTCTGATTTATCGCCTCATTCGCGCCATTTTCTCTCTTTCCCCGTTTATACATGTCGCTGTATCATCGGCGGTGATCGCGTTCGGCAGAATGGTGCGTGCGAAAGCGCACTGTAATCAGCATATTCCTTCGCACGGTTTCGAGTTCGTAAGACGAACAGCCACGCGATTGCTCCAATAATTCGCTACAATTTCCCGGGGAAATAATATGGCGACGGTAGATAAGTGCATCCGCAATGTAGTTATCCAGGCTGTTAGCTATGCAAATTATTCATCCGGCGGCCTGTGTAAGTAGCTAAGTTCGCAAATGTGAATAAATTAATACTCAGGTCGAATTGATGAGACTCCGCGCGATGAATAATTTATGTATATAACTGTCCGAATAAAATTCTATTATTGTGTGTGTGTGTGTGTGTGCGCGCGCGCGCGTGCGACGGGAAGACTAGACTCGTCGGGGACATTCCACCGATGCTGAGGCCGCAGCCAGTCTCGACGACTGTTAAGCGAACGAAAGTTCGCGAGCTTTCGCGACGAGACCGTTCTCCCCCTCGGCCGGTCTGAAATGTCCGTTAATTTCAATACACGTTCAGGCGGGAACTTCCCTTTTCTTTCTCGTTGCTTTTCAATCCCAGTTATATTAACGCAACGTCCGCGCCAGAAGAGCGAGGAGGGAGATTGGCAAGATTAAAACTCGGAAATATTTCGAGGATGGTGACTCGCTGAAGGAAAAAAAGCTGCCGTCCTTTTTGAGTATAAAATTTTATGATGAAAATTGCTAGAAAATTTTTTAACCGAGGAAAATTTGTAACCGACATTCTCTACAGTAATTGACTGCTGCCCTTTCATATGTGCCGTGCAGGAACTGAATTGTGCTGTTAAATTATTAAAAACCAGCGCTCAAACTGCACAGCGTTGCTCAGGTTACCGCAAAGTGCTCAGGTTCCAAGCTATACCCTGTAGTTTCCGGAGGATCTGGGAGAATAACTATGCAAAATTCTGTCCAGATCGGTCATCCCAATGTTTGAGACAAGAGTGAGATTCCCAATTGGTATCGTAGTGTGAGACCATTTATTTTAGGACAAAGTCAGGCATTCTGATTGGAATCTAACCTGCACTTGGGAAAATACTAAGAGATTTCTATGCGTGATGTAGATTCGCTGTCGTAGTCAGTTTCCAGCGAAATCTACTATGTTTCTTAGCGAGATGGATCTTACCGACAGTCTACCCTCGCGCTATTAGACGCAGTAAAATAAGAGAATTTATACGAGAAAGAAAAAAACAATTACCGTATATTCTGCCTGTGTAGGAAAGTACGTCAATAACTTCCAATTTGAGCTCTTTAATGCTGCGGGAGTAAACTTTCTTTGTATACGGTTACCCGCGTACGTATTACACACGTACGAGAGATGCAATAAATAATAATTAGGCGATAATTGATATCGCGCGCGAGTGCGTTCATGAAGGACTTGTTTAGGCCGCGCAATGTGGTCGGGTCGTCTCTCCTGGCGCGACAGCTACGCGGTAATAATTTTTGCGGAGGCTGCGGAACATGAGTGGCTGGGCGAGACGCGAGAAATTAATTTCTCCGCGTCGGGGCTTTTGTTTTTCGGATGAATAACACACGAGGGCGGTTTATAAATACGTGTGTTCATTACAGCCTCCTGCGATGTTCGGACAAGAGAGAGAGAGATAGAGAAAGAGAGAGAGAGAGAGAGAGAGAGAGCCCGAACCTTGTCCCGTTTTTATTTCGAAATAACCTTCTCCCCATCTTTCTCTCTCCCTCTCTCCCTTCTCTTCCTCTCCTTCGAAGGTACGTTTGCAGTGGCAAGCGATACAGAATTAGGTGTTCTCGCAAACGTTGCTAAGTCATCGGAACCTTGTTACCGGCGCGGAATCGTAGTACAGGATAATTGTTCCGCTCTTTCTCGGATTATATGAATATAAGCGAAGCGTGAGTGTAAACAAAGGGCGGGGGTGTGCCAGCTAAAACGGCGAAATGTTAACAAAAATTAGCGTTTAATGTGAGAATGAGAGAAAAAACGTTTATTTCGTATAAAGCCCTCATCGTGTCAGGCCATTTTGTAATAAATTGCCTGCGGTCGCACGTTTTTTGTTCGCGTCGTTGCAGATTAAAGCGAATCTACGCCAAAACGCACCGCGCTTCGTCAAACTTTTACGCAATTAATCACGTGAAACGTGCATTTTTCATTGGATGTGGATGCGCGGTCAATAGCGGCTCATAACGATCCGCGTGTTGATCACCACCGGCGAAGTATCACATTAACGATTACCAACAATCATTGTCGGTATCCCGACAAGCTCGATTAACTAAGTTCCCAGAGAGAACGTGTGGAAAAAGTTAAATTATGCCGCCACTCTTCGGCACATAAATACACGAGACTGACGCGACGGCGTTGTCACTTTCGCGATCGCGAGTTCGAGTCGGTCTTGTCTCGATCCCCGCAGAATCCTCCGCATCTTTTGCCCTTTGCAATCACCTCGCGCGATGTATCGATTGACCTTTTATTGGACGCATGACTTGCGGGTACAATTTCAAGCACCTGCACGCACTGAGGAAGGAATGTTTGATACTTGCAACTATAATCACATAGAGAAGCAAAATTACTTCTTTATACATAAATATAAATTATACTTCTCTATGTAAATATAATTACGATCAAGAAAGACATTTTTTATTAAATTTTACTATCAAATTGGCGATAATAACTTTATATGCATGTTACTATAATTTTGATTAGATCAAACATTTTCTTCTTTCAGTGTACAGAAAAATACACACATACTGCAATCAAATTTACTCCAGATATATTTTGAATTCTGATATAAGTTTAGCATTTCAGTCAAGAATATTGAATAAAAAGAAATATTCGGTTTGCTTACTATATAAAGTCAAATCAATTTTTTTTTCGAAGCTTTATAATATTCTGGTAAAGAGGATCGATTCTTCTTTTCAAAGTACATGATAATGAGCTTTCCTATCTGTGGTAAGTATATACCCTTTAATATTATTTTCAAGAAAACATTCTCCGTTGAAAATAACCACTACGTCAAAGAAGAAAAACAGAGTGGTTGGTCTTCCTAGCAACACAACGGTGTGCAGTTAAAGATACATCGCTTTTTTGTACACGGTCTATCGTTTATCACATTGCTGAAATAAATATATATCTTGCCTGGATAAACATCCAGATTGTATTTCAGAACGTCCTTTTTGCAGGAAGTTCTCCTGAAAATCCATGATGCGTGTGTGATGTAAGCGACAGATTGTCGGTGAAATTCCCCTCAGAGAGAAGGTTTCAGAATGCAAGCTTGGAGCGGCAGAGCGGATGCTTAAAGCGAGGTAAAAGACGCAGACGCTTACTGAAGGGTTGAGAAGCGCGTCGCTTTCGCGGCGCGTTGTAACGACGGCCGCTAATGCGTTTCATATGGCGCAAACTATATTTATATTTTTACGTAAGGGCTTGCGCAACGCGCGTTCCGTCGAAGGTGGCAGGCGGATTCGCGCGACCAGCAACGGCTGGTGCGGAGAGGAGGGCGAAGGCGACACAGGCGGCGAGCGCATTCGATTAATCAGACGTGCGTTATCGAGGCGATCTCGATTCTGTCTCTCTCTCTCTCTCTCTCTGTCTCTCTCTCTCTCTCTCTTGAGGGAGGGACCAGGGAACGGTCGCGATTCCGATAACCTTCGCGCGAATTCGCGCGCCGACGAGCACCGATACCGATATTCGCTCACCACCGGCGTCGCCGCCACAGCCTTCGACACAACGCTCGAAATAACAATAACGCTATGACGACACTTCTCCCTCGTGCGTTTATCCGCGTCTCCCGGCGCGTCTTGCCAAAGCGAAAACAGCTCAGCGCTATCAATATACGTCGCGTTCGCGAATTTAATTCCCGTGCACGTGTGCTCTCGTCGTCGTTGCGCCGGGCGGAATCGAGGGAGAGTGCGTGACCCCGAGACGTCGAGAGGCTTGTTTCTCGTGACCTCACGTCTTCCGGATATGAGCGCCTCCCCGTCCGTTCCGAATGCAGTGATCTCCCGCGGAAATAGCGGACGTCCCTCGTCGCGGCGTCGAGCCGATCGGCAAAAAGGCGGGAAATGCAATATTCTCTTTCTATGAACTGAGATGAATTATTTGATAAAAAAACTAACAAACAAACATTTCTAACCAAAATACCGATCAATTTTTTCATTCGATCAGGAAACATCCGATGAGAAATATCATAATTTTTTGATCAGTTTATCTGATTAAATGCTATTATAATCGGAATTATTCGATTAAATTTAATCGGATATCCTAATCGTATATAAGAATTTATCGGTATTTTTGATCGGAAATATTCGTTTGTTAATTTTTTATCGGATGAAAAATTTTAATTTTTTATCGGATCTCTCAGTGTGCTCATCACTATTGTGAATAATTCTCGATAAAGATTATCGTTGAGGAGCTTTTACTCCGGCTTCACCGTCACCTCGATTGACATAATACAAGGTGACTCGGAAATTAGATTGTAGACACATCTTCATGAGTAAAGGTGAAAGAAAATGCTAAAGGAACATCATCGGCCAAACGGCCGCAGTTGTACGATGATTCAACCCATATGGAGCATGTTCCGAAAAAAATGAAGATAAAAATTTGATACTTGATTTAAAAAGTACAGATAGCACTGAGATTCTTCGCAATCGTTCAGGAAGTTAAGTATGATCAATGTTCTTCCCCTTCAGGGTATTCATTGATAAGTTTGACTCTTAAAATATGAGTAAAACAGACGCAACTAGTAAAAAATACAAATTATTTTAAATTGATTTTAAGCAAAGCTCATAAAGTGTTGATCTTTTTTGTTTCGTGTAAAAAGACATGGACTACCTATTGAGTAACAAAAACTCGAAAATCATAATTTTGTGAGTTGGAACATTCTCTTGCGTAATTATGGTCAAGTTGAAAAATCTCCTGACTTCAATTTTTAACGAAACTGAGGCGCTTATTCTGCATCGTTTGGAAGATCTCCTGCAAAATAGAGATCTTGTGAGCGAGAGAATTTTCTAGCTTTGTGACTAACGAAATGTTTAGCGCTGTTTAATGAGTTTTGTCTTCTCCTGTAAGTGTACTTCTTTCAAAGGGCGCAGCAATGAGAAGCCGCGAGATGCAATTTAACAATCAAGTCGTGCAACTCTTCTCACGCGAGATCCACCTCGACTGCCACCCCTGTGCGCAGAAGTATTCAAATACTAACGAGCTCATCGGGGGAAACGAGTATGTGCGAGCTTTTTCCGAGATGCTTTTCCTATTCTACAGAACAGAGATCGCGCTGTTGCACGCACAACGGGTGTGCGGGTACTCTATGTGACGGTTACATAAAATCCCGAAGACCTCTCGCGCTTGAGAACGGAAGGATGATATCCGGCGTCTTTGTAAGACGATAACGCGATACACATGTGTGCACACGTCTACGTACGCAACGCTCCCGATCGCCTTTCAGGCGCTGCAAACCCCAGAGTGCCGCCAATAACGAAACATCCTGTACATGAAAATTCGTGCGTCCGCCCTGGCGTGCACCTGCGCTCGGGGAATTTAATTACCGACGAGTGCAATGCAGTACAAAGCCGCACGGTATTGCGTTCGAGAGGAATGCCTTGGTGGAAAGCGCGACCACTAGAAAATCGCGTGTGGCGTAAAGCAAGACGCGCACAAATTTCGCTATAATTCCGCTCCATTTCGTCCGGACATTTTATTCCAGCCGGGCTGGATCGAAATTCACAATCGCTGCACATCGAGTTTTTTATTCGCGTATCATAGTTGCCTGTGTAGCTCGCCTTAGTTGGAAACGACGGAAGCGTTTAGCTGCCATTTAACTGCCAGGGCTCCTTCCCGCGACTCTTTACTCCACGCTCCACTAATAATTCAAACAAACACGTCGACCAGCGCGAAGTGTACCAGCGCGGGTCGAAAAATGATCTAAGTTCAGCGAAAAGACTTCAAGGAATCGATGTGATGCGACAGAAAGAGAGAGGGAGAGACAACTTTGGCAATTCGCGATATGAATTTGCGGAATCGCAAAGTTGTTCCGCGATTAATCGATCTTCATTAGTCTCATTTTACTTTTTGGTCTAAATTTTATAAAATATTTCACGGAATATATATATATTTGTCCTTTTTTTGAAACACACACACACACATACACACACACAGAGAGAGAGAGAGAGAGAGAGAGAGGGGGGAATGAGAGAGAGAGAGAAAATAACAGAATTATAGCGTAGATTAAATCGAGTTAGCTAGCTGATACAAGCGCGCATACGCGCAATCTACTTTATAAAGCATTAATTTGAACATACATTATATTAAAACTGTTAAACCGTGTTTACGCATTATGTTTATTGACGCAAAGAGTGGTCATCGGTTTATTTAAACAGATAAATTTAATAACTCCCATTTTCAATCACACGCGCGGCTATGTGTCATGTTTTAAGCCGGTCGAGCAAATGGGTGCAGTTGACTTTCGTGAGCGAAAGACCGATCAATACTCGCGACCAGACAATATTGCCAAATCGGAAAATTGTCCACGTGCGTTCGGAAGAGGGACGGGTTAATTAATTCGCGGGTCATTATCGTCTCCTACGAGGGCCGAGCCAACAAAGAGCGCTGCAAAGCGCACCGCTGTGCGCCGCGATGATTCCTCTTTATGTGTAACAGGACAAAGAAGGTGACAATGCCAAATGATAGCGATATCATCCCCCGAAAGCAACGAGCGAAATCGTAATGAACGGATCACATCCTGCGATCGAGTTATAATATTTAGCGGATCACGAGAGTCCCCCGTTCTCCCGGCCGGAGATGCTATTGCGATCGAGCTTTATCGACGCCGCGCCAGTGATCCATTGTTTATGGAATCTTTGTGCCGAAAGTCGTTCGTTATTGGTTTTCCGCTCGGCGAGGTGCGATTATACTTTCCCGTCGTTACGTCACGACTTGCTACTCCGATTGAAAAGGCGCGCTGGCGCCTGCTCGTGATTCTCCCTCACCAACGCCGACGGCTTTTCCGCGCAGTAAGATAAATAACAACTTGCAAATTAATTTTTCGCCCGCATTAATTATCTCGCGATACCGACTGATATCAGAGAGGAGATTAATACGCCACGCGTTCAACCGATTTTCTTCTCTAGAGATTTCTCCGGTCCCGTCAGCCGATACCTTCCGTTATAACGGAACACTCTATATATTAGGACCTTAACTTAGTTTCCGCCCAAAAAATACTGAGAAAAAGCATTTATTGTAAAAAATTTATTTAAATTATTTCAATGAAAGTATTTTCCATCACTTTCTACAACTTTTTGCCATCTTTCTGGCAACTGGGCGATACCATCTCGATAAAACGATGTTTGTTTCGAAGCAATCCATTCGTCCACCCATTCTCGCACTTCTTCAACATTTCGGAAGCGTGTACCACTCAAGCCGTGCTGCATCGAT
>NW_022639598.1:99042-100618 GCF_010583005.1 Odontomachus brunneus
AAAAGCACATGTCGAAAAAACACTTTATCGCGTTCCATTTTTCACAAAGCAAAAGAAATTGTTGTTTAGGAAAATAATTGTGTATGCTGACTGAATGTTATCGAGAAATGTCGAAATTAATCACAAACTACCTGTTTCGTTAGTAATGACTACTAGAACTGTTTGCATTGCCATCTAACATTTGCGGGCGGAAACTAAGTTAAGGTCCTAATATATAACTAAACACGAGCCATTGCTCTTTACGGAATACCTGTGGATCCGAGCATCTTGCACATTACACGCATCTCAATCTCTTCGTCTCTCCTTCCGTTCGCGTCACGTGAGAGAGAGAGAGTGAGAGAGCGAGCGAGAGCGAGAGAGAGAGAGAGAGAGAGATCTGCGATCTGTTGCACGGCAGCAGGTGGAAAATTTATTCGCGCGCTGGCTCTCCCTCTCTTACGTGAAGTTCTCTCCTTTCCTCTCCTCTTTTTTCTCTTCTTCATCACTACCGTTGGCATGCCCCTCGTCGTTGATCCCCCGCGTTGGACCTCGGAGGAAAGAGTGTGGCTTTACCTGTGTGGCTTGTCATTTTCTACGGCATGAAATTCAATTTCGTCCGATTCCACACCGACTTCTGACGGCGTTATTACGGTCGTCTTCGTGCCACGGATCAACCGTGGATTACCGGACGCCGTGGGTCGGCGAGCCTCGTCGAGGGTCGCGGAGGGTTGGGGTCGAATATGTACAGAGATTGGACGAATATCTACGGGGTCTTTCCGAATAATACCGACGTCCACCGTCGCGCGCGGCGGCAGAACAATCCAGCGAATTCCCGAGCGATCTGTTCCTCACCGAAGATAGAGGAATGCGATGTGATCGCGAATTTTCAGCGAATTGGACTCGCGCAAATGGGCAAATGGGCGATGCTGCGAATACTCGCCGGCCGGAATTGTAACTCGCCTCTACGTTAGCGGAATATTTAATGACGCGAGTTTCGAGACCGCGGCGATCGTTGAAAAAACGGATATTAAGAGCTCTGGATACCTAAGTTGAAATTTTGATCCTGCCCCCTTACTATTCCATACAAAACCAATTTTGAAGTTAAAAAAAGTGAAGAGAGAAATTTCGGACATCATTAGATGTCAAAGCAGAAGTAAATTGTATCATTAGAATTAAATCTACTTTGCTAACTTAGCTCATACTGCCTTGTAGAACTCAAGGTTTAACTTAGAGTCAAAATTTCGACTCGGGTAGTTTGTCAACTGATGTAAGAGTTTCAGTCATGAAAAGAAATCATGTAACTTCCTTAAAGTGTAATAAAACATACTGAAGAGTTAAGAAAATGTGCCTTATAATAATAATTTCTTTGTGAAAGGATACCAGAGAAACTTCTTGAATTTATGTCTACAAACTAAACTTGGAGCCTTTACGTATTACTACTTTCCCTTCTCAACCGCACTGCAATATTATCGACGTTTAAATTCGCTCGTGAAATCGCTTTATTGTTATTAAAAAGACATAGAAAGAGAGAAATACAGAGTAAGAGAGAGAGAGAGAGAGAGAGAGAGAGAGAGAGAGAGAGAGAGAGAGAGAGAGA